>NW_020838027.1:4701588-4716101 GCF_003676395.1 Aethalodelphis obliquidens | reverse complement strand
TCCAGCTCTCACACACCTGGAGATATGCCCCAGGGGACTTCTCTCCATTTTCTGATCAGGGTTTTCTATGAGTTTGTGGACCTGGTGTACCTGCAAGTAGATGGCATCAGGCACGGTTTGACCAGAGGCCTGTGTGATGAAGACTCCATCACAGGGGCTGGCGCTGTGCAGCTGCGGGGCTGTGACCCTCCCCGGGGCGGAGGCTGGCAAGCGAGCTGGCAGGGGTCATGGATGAGCCGCATCCCCAGGGCAGAAGGATGAAGCCCCTGTCAGTTCTTACCGCCTCCTCCCCTCACCCCGCTCCCGCCCAGTGACAGGCTCGTCCTGCAGGAGAAGCCCTCTGTGGTGGCACCAAACCCACGTGTGGCCCAGGGACCAGAGAGGGTGAGGACCCCAGGGATGGCCCACCTGCCGCCCACGCCCAGGACGCGGGTCGGCAGATGAGTGACAGCGTGTGAGCTACGAAGGCACACGCCCAGCCTTCAAGAATGAAAATGACACAGCTGTCCCCTCAGACCTCCTGCAAAATGTCTCCTGTGCCCACTCGGACCCAAAACAGACTGGGAAGGGAGTCCTGGGGAACTAGCGCAGCCAAGCCAGCTGAGTCATTAAAAAGCCGCCACGGCGATGCTGGAAACTCCTTGCAGCGAGCTCACGTTTCCGGAAGTCTCCAGGCTCACAGACGCTAATATAAAACACAAAGCTTTTGTAACCAAGAGTTTCTTCTGTAGTGTGCCACACTGCACCCCTGCAAAGGCCCCCGGAAGACGTCAGCTGTCAGGTGTAGGCTGAGCGCTACTCACACACGTTCAGTGTTTAATTAAAGTGTGATGGTGGGGAAAGGTAGGAGTTTGGGATTAACGGGTACAAACTACCGTATATAATATAGATGAACAACAAGGACCTACTGTAGAGCACAGGGAACTCTATTCAATATCTTGTATTGATAATAACCTATAATGGAAAAGAACATAGACCTATTTATATATTATATATATGTATTTATATTATATATATGTATTTATATATTATTTCAGTTATTTATATAAATAACTGAAACACTTTGCTGTACGCCTGAAACTAACACAACATTGTCAATCAATTATACTCCAATTTAAAAAAATTAAAATTTTTTTAGAAATGTAAAAACAGGGGCTTCCCTGGTGGCGCAGTGGTTGAGAGTCCGCCTGCCGATGCAGGGGACGCGGGTTCGTGCCCCGGTCCGGGAGGATCCCACATGCCGCGGAGCAGCTGGGCCCGTCTAGTTGATTTACAATGTTGTGTTAGTTTTTGCTGTACAGCAAAGTGAATCAGTTATACATATACATAGATCCACTCTTTTTTAGATTCTTTTCCCATATAGGTCATGACAGAGTATTGAGTTCCCTGTGCTCTACAGTAGGCCCTTATTAGTTACCTATTTTATATACAGTAGTGTGTACATGTCAGTCCAACCTCCCAATTTATTCCTCGATTGTCATGCTGAGTGAAGTAAATCAGACAAAGACAAATATCATATGCTATTGCTTATACGTGGAATCTATAAAAAGGCTACAAATGAACTTATCTACAAAACAGAAATAGACTTACAGAGGTAGAAAAAGAAGAACAGTTTTTCAATCCTAAGGTCATTTGAAACTCGACAGGCCTGTAGGTTGGGGATCATTACCATTCACAGCCACCGACCCGCTGCGGCTACAGATGTGAAGACCCCTTCTCCTCTTTAAAGTCTCATTCCAAGAAACCTTTCCTAGGAATTCAAAAGGAGTCCGTGGTCCTGGGCAAAAGTTAGCTCTTGGATGTATCGCATTTTCATTAACACTTTTTTTTTAAGTGTTCTTTTTGTTTGTTTATTTGGGGGTTTTTTAAGATTTATTTATTTAGGCTGTGCTGGGTCTTAGATGCAGCACGCGGGATCTTCCTTGCGGCACGCGGGATCCTTTTATTTTTTGTCTATTTATTTAGTTTAGTTTGGTTGCCATAGGAGGACTCTTAGCTGCCGCACGCATGCGGGGTCTAGTTCCCTGACCAGGGATTGAACCCAGGTCCCCTGCATGGGGAGCTCGGAGTCTCACCCACTGGGCCACCAGGGAAGGTCCTCATTAACTCATAAGAAGGTGTTTTTGCTTCTGTTTAGAGTCCACACTTGTCATGTCCTGGGAGCTGACTTCAAACCCAGGAATGGAGCCAGCAGGAAGGTTGGATTCAGCCGTCCTCATATCTGACATCATGTATCAGTTTTGTTCAGTTTTCTTCCCCTCCCACACTGAGACCAGCTGGATTTCTTCCTAACTTTCCCTGGAGCCATGGGAGTCGGTAAAGGTTGGCTTTTTAAGCAATTACCTGGTCCTTACAGTGCAAATTCAGTCAAGTTGTGTCCGACCCCTCGCCCAGAGCCCAGTGCATCAGCGAGCCCCTGAGGTGTGTATGGAAGCACTGAGAGGTCACCAGTGGGGTCAAGGTTGCATCCACCGCAGCATGAAGCCCGATGCGCGGATCCAATCGACGCTTCCATAATTCTCAGGAAAAAAGAACAGCTGAGGTATCCTGAATTCATCACATTGCAGGAGTAAACGTTTATGATTCAGAAAAGAACAGGCATGGCAGGCACCAGGGAATACAAAGAAATTGCAAACAACCATAATCTCACCATCTGATGGTTAACGTTTTTGCGTTTACATTTTAGATGAAATTCTTTGCAAAGCTGGGATGCGTCTACGTTTTTGTTTAACGTTGCATCGCTAAATTATTAAATGGTTGTAAAAGGAGGGTTCTTAGTGAACATAGGGTATTATTCCATCTCTATCAGAGTATATCTTTAGCTGAAAGCAACTCCTATACTGAATCCTAGACGTGAAAAGGGAACTAAAAGATGATGTGAGGCCCCATCCCTTCCCCAGGCAGCAAGAGGGCAAAGGCAGGCTGTGGCCTCAGCCGTGGCTTCTGTCCAGCATGGTCCCCTTGATCATGGGTCTGTGTGGTCCGCTTACATGAACCTTCCCCAGTTTTATTCACGAGTCCTCACCCACCCTCCCCCCACTGCAGTGCAGAGCCTCGAAGCCAAGGTCTTTCATTTCTTTGGTCGTTTATTCCCTCCTCCTTCCACCACACATCCATAAGGTCTTAGCTCCTGATCTGAGGTTCGGAAGTCACAAACCCTAATTAAAGTTCTCCTTTGTAACAGACGTTTTGCCCTAAGTCTCCCCAGGGGCAAAAGACCAAAGGCAGAGGCTGCTTTCTCTCTTCGAGGGATCCCCCCCTCACCACCATTTATACAGAGAACTAGAGAAAGAGGGAGAGAAAGCAGGGTGACAGAAAGGAGACTGGCCTTTTCCTCTGATTCCTGGCTCCAGAAGCCTGCTCAGACGCAGCAGCCTTGGGGACGTACGGACAGCTGAGTGGACAGCAGGATGCATGTGGGGACAGGCAGGGGGTCTTCACTGAATTCTGAGCTGGGAGAGGACCAGGAAGCTGCTCCGTGTGGGGTGGCTTTCATTCCTTTAATTAGGTGCGCTCTGATTTACGAGGTGATAGCCGGGGACCCAGACCAGTAGCTCCGGCCCCCTCGTGGGAGGTACACCCCCCTTCTGTCTCTGTGACCCTCCCCTGGGCAATCTGGGCCGCTGTGTCTTGGCAAATGGACACTCTCTGGGCAATAGCACAGCCCTGTTATAGATTTAAAAATCTAACCGGGGCTTCCCTGGTGGCGCAGTGGTTGAGAGTCCGCCTGCCGATGCAGGGAACACGGGTTCGTTCCCCGGTCCGGGAAGATCCCACATGCCGTGGAGCGGCTGGGTCCGTGAGCCATGGCCGCTGAGCCTGCACGTCCGGAGCCTGTGCTCCGCAACGGGAGAGGCCACCACGGTGAGAGGCCCGTGTACCGCAAAAAAAAAAAAAAAAAATCTAACCAGCACTCCTGGTTCCCATTATCTTCAAAAGCTCATAGACGTGAACTTCTGCCATGTTAATTAGGAATCTGGCTGTGTTCTGACAAATACAAATAACTTTGTGTTTTATAATTTCACACAACCTCTCTACACCGATATACAACATCCTGCCCAGCAGCCGTGAATGAGGTCATTACAGTAAAATGCAAGTTAAAATAAGGATGGACGCTTTCAGCTCACTGAGAATTTTTCCCTAAACCCTCTCCACCATGCCGCTGAATGCTGGGCTCTCTCTGCCAAAACCTCATTTCATTCAGAGGTGATCCAGGACACAGCGTTTCCTCTTGTGCTACTTAATCAGTCAGAGGCAGCCACAGAGGACAAATGTTAGCTCTGAACTCTGGAGTGACTCCTCTTTCCCTTATCCTGGCTGCTAAGCAAACGAACAGACCTTACTCTTATGCAGTAAAGAAAAAAAGAAAAAAATGATTGCCTTAAAATAAGCCCCCACCTGCGAAGGCACTCAACCTGCTGTGGAAAAGTGTGTGGGAGGCGTTCATATCCTGCATAACTGGGAGGGAATTTTCTCTGAGTATTCTGCCCACAGGGTGCAGCCCTGCCTGGCCTTGAGGTAATTAACTAGAGTACCTGATGAATAGATAAATAGTGCACAAATAGCCTTGCAGAAACTTCAGCAGGTCTTTAATGTTCTTGACTGTTGAGTTCTTACGGCAAAATAAGAACTTCCTGAGTGAAGGAGAAGAGTACGGGGGGGAGAACAGCATCCTGCAAGCATAGAGGCAGCTCCCAGGAAAACTGCATTCCAGGCTCCCATCCAGTTCCGGTCATAAACAGCGCAGCAGATGTCTGCTTCCAACATCCCACGCGACCTCAGTTGTACACTTCCTTTTGCTGGTCCTCTCTTTCTCTCTCTGTGAAGTGGATGGCTGCGTTTGTTTAACCCCACCCCTCCTTTACTCACATACCTTTTGGGAGGCTCTCCGTGGAACATGTATTCGGAGACCTCTTGTGCACTTCCATGTCTCCCATTGGGACAGGAAAGTTACGGATCCCAATAGCTTTTATTTGCTAGTGTGGCATTCTCCGAGATTTACAGAAGAGGCAAGCAAAAAACATCAACAGGGAAGATCATAAACAGAAACACACATGTGATTTGAAAACGAGTAGTCAGACATATATGTGTAGCCCTCTCCGCCCCCCCATTCTCACACACAGAATCATACAACTATGTAAATACATGTGTGGGCACTCATGAACAGACAGAGAGATATGCAGGGGGACCGTCTGCACAACCATGCTAGAAATCACACAGACCCACACTCCTTGGATGTTCTCAGTCATTGACCCAGCCTGCAAGGTGGCCACGACTGCCAGTGGGGGAAGATTGGGATCTAAATGCACATTTATTGAGTTGCTGTGCCAGGTCTGGGAAACATTGAGAGTAAGACAATCCCTCCTGTGGGGGGATCATGTCTACTAGAGGAAGGAGGTGTACAAACAGTGACAAATCCACAGGAGAAGTGAGTTCAGGAAGCTGGTCCATTTCTGTTCTCCTCAACTCTGGAAGGAGGCGAGTATTGTCCTTCCCTCGTAGGATGAAGTGCGGGGCCCAGAGGAACCTGCTCGGCACGAGTGGGACGCGAGTCACGCCATCTTCCACCAAACTCTCTCTGGGGATGGCTCTGTTAGCTTCAGTCCTCGGTCCCGCCCCTTAAGCCAGCTTCTCCTGTTGCCCCTCAGATATGTCTGGTGGTAGAAGTTGAGGAAAAAGGGGATGAGGCTGAGGGAGTACAGGAGGACGGCCACATTGAACCCGTCAGGGAAGGGGCACTCAGCAAAGACGTTGTAGGAGGAGTGGGCCGCAATGGCCACAAACTGACACAGGGGAGAGGAAGTGCGAGAGGAAAGAGAAGACGGAGAAAGGTGAGAAGCAGTGCTAAGGAACAGGAGGGGTGCTCCCCTTGCCCTTCTTGTAGTCCCCTCTGTCTGCCAGCAGGGGCAGGCCTCCCACAGCTCAGGAAGAAGAAGAGCTATGAAGCACCACCCCCAAGCTTTCCTACCTGTGATGCTAAGTAACTTCTTGACCCTTCTCTTAGTCTGGTCTCCCATTGGCCCCCATCCAGCCGTGCCATGTTGACACTGATGACGACCTCAATCCATCCTCAGCCCCGAGAAGGACAGCTCAGGCTGTCACCTGCACCTGGCAATGGTGCTCCCCAAACCACAGGGCCCCCAGGCCCTGGGGGGTGGATCAGTGACCACAGACTCGCAGGGCATTAGCCCTCTGAGGGCATCTAGTCCAGCCCACCCCTCCCATTTCACTGGAGATGAGACTGAGGCCCGAAGCGTGTTAATCGTTTGATCTGAGCCCCACATTATGTCAGAGAGTTAGGGTTGGTCCTAGGATCTAGCGAGGTGGTTACTAGACCTTTGCAAGTTGAGAAGCTAAGGAAGACCAAGTGATGAGAAGGACTTGTTCACGGTCAGATAACAAGTCACTGGTGCAGCCAATAGAAGCCAGGGCTCATCGGAGGCCCCTGGAGCCAGTGGGTCTTTCTCACCAGCTGCAGGACGGTAAGATGTCACTTCCACCACAGGTAGGGTCACAGGCAGGGCCCCAGACCGGCCAGTCCATAGTACAGGTACATGAAGACATGGACCAAAGAATTTAGCATCCCGGCGAAGAAGGCTACAGAGTGGGGTGGGGAGATGGAGGGAAGTGAGTGGAGCTGGGCCTGGCTGTGCTCTTGGGTTTTCTCTTTCAGGTTTCAATCTTCCAAGGTGCACCCCTGCACACCCCACAGACAAGAGCCCCGGGAAGGTCCTATCATGAGGAGGTCCCGCATGAGCCGTCTGAGGTCACGATGGTGGGCTGGGGTTAAGAGGATGTGAAATGAGGATGCTTACAGCCCCCTCCACCCTCTCTGGGCTGATGGCTATGAGCATCTCCTGGCAGCCTCCTCCTGCACACTAGGGAAGGGTGGGTAGGATGTGCTGTGGAGCAACAGAGAGAAAACGGGAGCAGAGGCCAGGAGTCATGGCCACAGGGAAGGGGAACTGGGAGCCAAACCATGATACTACAAGGATGCAAGCCTCCCGAGATGGCACGCAGTCCAGCAGACACAGGCCTGCCCCTTGGGCATCCAAGTGAGGGTCTTGGATGCCCAAGACCCTCACTCACCTTGACCCTCCAGCACATATGTGACCCCAACTTACCCGTTGAGGAGCACAGTGCCATGGTGGTAGACGTGCAGGAAGGTGAGCTGTTCGGGCTTCTTTCGTAGAATAAAAAGACCTGGGGAGAAAGAAAAGAGTCAGCTCTGGGGCCATTGTTCCTCCAGACTCTTCTCCTGGGGCCTCAACTACCAAGGACAGGGTGATTCTGCCAGCTGTACTGAGGGGAGGCTAAAACCCAATAGGGATTAACACCAGTCAAACACCTGTACAGCCCCTACCGTGTGCCTGTATGTACAAAAACTTATACAGATAACATTCATAATGGTATGTGGTTTATACTCATCTCCATTGTATAGACAGCAAAACTGAGGCACAGTGTTTAAGTAACTTGTTCAAGGTTATACAACTAGTAGGAAGACAAGCTGGGATGTGAACACAGCCAGGCTTCAGAGCTCGGGCTCTTTCCAATATTACCCCACCCCCCAGGGCACTGGGAGAGAACTCAGGTGCGGAACGCTCAGTCCAGGACCCAGACAATTATAAGGCAAATTCCCAAAGGTTTCCCGCGTTTGAGAGAGATTTTATTCCTACCCCTGCAATCCTGCAAGCCTTCTGGGTCCACAAGAATTCACAAGGGGTTCTTTCCCTCATAACACTTAAGGATGGCCTTTGCTGTCTGATGACCTTTGCCACACAGCAACAGGTTTTTAAATTTGTTTAACTTCCTATTTTCACTTAACCTAGAACCTGGTTGCTAATGGGGGCAAACGCTTCATCAGTGAGCATCCTTCATCCTCCAGGTCGTGAGACCAAGGTTCGGCTCTAAGTTAAGCCTTAGAGTGGCCCATAGGGATGCTGGAGAGAAATGTCAGCACACAGCGTCTTCAAAACCACCCCAGACCTGGCTGACAGAAGTAATTCTACACAAGGGACAGGCACCCACCGTGCCAAGCAATTCAACGGCCTTTGAGAAGCACCGCCAGCACCCGCTCGCCACCTGCTGGGCAGGGAGGGGACGTGCAGTCAGACCACTGTCCTGCTGGTGGTACCACTCGCCCTGGCAATCCCTCTGTACCCCCTGCTCCCACAGTGCCCACCTGTCTGCAAGAAGATGCCTGTCAGCACAGAAAAGAGGAAGAGAAGCTACTGGGAGTGATAACAGAAGCTCTCTCCAAACATGCCCCACCCTGGAGCCATGACTTTTTTGTGTGTGTCATTCCTTCTTCATTTATTAGCTGAAAACTTTTTTTTTCTTTTAATTTTTGAACTTTATTTTATTTATTTTTTATACAGCAGGTTCTTATTAGTTATCCATTTTGTAAATATTAGTGTATCTATGTCAGTCCCAATCTCCCAAGTCATCACTTTTAACCAGCACACGGATCACCCGGGATCTTGTTTGTTGGAAAGCAGATTCCCAATTGGTGTCCAGGGACATGAGAGTTTGCATTTCCAACAAGCTTCCAGTGATGCTGATGCCGCTGGTCCGTGGACCACATTTTGAACAGCAGGACCTTAAGCCATCGTTCAGTATCCCTTGATTCAACACCCACGTCACTGCCTGGTGACTTGCTACGCCTCAGCTCAGTTTATTTTTTGCTGCAAGGAAGACTTTTGTTCTGCTTCTGGTTGAAAGAGAGAACAGCTAAAAGTCATGAAATATCGACCACTGGACTCTCACTCAAGGTGTGCCAGGCCCAGGGCTAAACACTTTCATACATCAGCTGGTTCAACCTTCTCCCAATTGTTTCCTTTTATCAAGTAGGTGTTATCATCCCCATTTTATAGATAAGAAAAATGAGGCCTGTAAAAGGTAATAAACTACCTACACTCACATAGCAAGGAACTGGCAGAGCTGGGATGCAAACTGAGGTCTTCTGAGCCTGTACTGAACTAATCAGGTCACTACCTCCCACTGGAATTCTTGGGTCAAGTTCTGGTTTTTATGAAGTTCATCCTATGAACCCTCTCTCCAGGCCCAGACCTCCCACTCCCCGCCATGCCCTTATCCCGAGCTCACTCTGGCTGTTGTCCACTGGCTGGCAGAAATAGCTGTAATTAGCCAGGAGCGAGGTGGCCATGAACTAACAGGAAGAGAACAGAAAAAGATTGAGTCATGACACCTGCCCCACCCTCACCGTGGTGGGGCCTGACCGGTTGAAGGCCCGAGAGGCTGCTGCCACCTCCGGACATGTTCTGGACACCAGCATCCCTCCCCAACCCCCACTGACACTTGGTGAACAATCGCCAACCGGGTAAACTCTGTGCACTGGCTAGATCACAGGCTAGGACTTGCATACATCTTGCTGGTCTCCAGTTTTTTTTCTGATGGGGGCAAATATAGACCACAAACCCACGCTGGGCACCTACCATGTGTGAGACCGTAAGTCAGGAGGGGACATGAAGCCGTGCACACGTCAGCACCCCCTGCCCCCGAGAAGCTGAGAGCTTCCCTGAGGATGCAGGAAACCATCTTCACTTTCAAGGTTGAGGCCAGATGAAGAGTAAGAAACAGGAGACGTCCCAGAAGTTGGTAGCCGGCTGAGAATGAGGAGGCCGTGGGCTAATGGAGGGGAGGGAAAGGGAGCTTTCTGCCAGGAGGAGAGTGTCTGGACCTCTCCTAACTCTCCAGGGCTGCAAGTGGAGACTTCTACCAGGGGAGGGGCAGCCACAGAAGTTGAGAGGGAGCAGAATCGGTTCACGAGGGGTCTTGAAGGCTGCTTTAAGAAACTTGAATTTTATCATTTGTTTACTCATTTGACAATGATGCGTTGACTGGTCCTAAACACTTCTCCACGCTGGGCCCTGCGCTGAGCCCCGAGCCACCTCGATGATAAAACAGATAAAAATCCCTACACGAGGGCCTCTGCATTCAGGTTATATTGGCAAAGGGAACTACGGAGGGCTTCTGAGCAGGACGCCAACATGGGCACAGCAGACTTTCAGAGGATTGCGGTGGCAGCAGTCATCTGTCACCACAATTAAATGGCAAATCCTAGGACATGTCTCACAAGGTATCAGCATCTTCCACGTGGTGCCAGACGTGATGTGGGGCCTGTCTTTACAAAGAGAATAAGAAATGGCTGTGCTCCCGAAGCACTTTGCCATTTGGAGGGGAGACAGACGAACGTGTACATGATGAAACAGGGGTGGGTCAGAGGGAAGGCTGCGGCTGGTCAGTGCCCAGCAGGCTCTCGGCGGGGAGGGGCTGACTGGCAGTGTCTGCCCATTCCTAAGGTGTAAATCCTCCCACCCTGGCTGATCTCAAAGGAGGTCACTGAACTTGGAGCTGGGGAGATGCAGACACTCACATTTAGAGCTCGCCAGCTGGTGGGGCTGCCCGTCCACCACGGACAGCAGAAGTGAAAAGCAAGTGACGGGACAACTAACCCAGCCCTGGCGACTCAGGGAAACTTCACAAGAGGTGACAAAGGCCTGAGTCTATAGGACGTGTGGGGATTTGCCTGGGCACCAGGGGAGAAGAGCATTTCTGGCAGAAAAACAGTCAGTTGCCAGGGCCTTGGGCCTGACCCAGCGGGGCTGCAAGGCAGGTGAGCAGGGAGACCACGGGGTGTGGAGGGAGGTGAGGCTGGAAAGGAAAGCTGAGGCCAGAGAGGACCTGGGAGGCCCCGTACACCCAGTGGAGGAGCCTTGCCTCAGCCCTGCTGGCCGGGAAGACATCAGGGCCGCTGGGGGCATGGCAGGACCCTTCCGGTGGCTGGGAAGGATCATTTGGGCAGCAGTGCGGAGCAAGGAAGGCAGGCCAATCACTAAGGGAGAGATGGTGAACGAACAAGGCAGAGCTGTCCGGACCTGCTTCCTCAGGCTGGACCGCCTGCCTGGTCCCTGCTGGCATGGAGGCAGGAAGGATGGAGGCGAGCTTGCGGCCGGGGCGCCCTGCCACCTGCCAAGGTACTTACCTGCACCGTGCCTCGTGACAGAGGATGGGATGAGCATATCTTCACAAAGGCCGCAGCGCACGGCCTCGCTGCAGTGACCACTTTACATGTCAGCTGCCAGGACCACTTTCTCTGAAAAGCTTCTCCGGACACCCCAGCGGGGTCCCTGCTGCTCCGCCCGCCCTGTCCCGGGTGCGTGCTCTCTATGGCCCCGCTCGCACTGACTTGCAACCGCCTGTTTCTGCATCCATCTGCCCCTAGACCTCCAGCACCTGGAGGGCAGGAGTGCCTCACGCAGCAGTGACCCTGCAGGTCCGGCACAAAGCAGGCACACAGTGCACACGGGCATCAGGAAGGATCCGAAAACTGGGCTGAAATGAGCAGAGTCCGGCAGAAACAGGTGCAGGTGGAGGATGAATTCCATTCTTGCTTGCCACCGACCTCCACTGTTTTATTTCAGGAAAAGGAAAATGGGCGTAAGCGATGGGGATTTGTATCGCCATAGGGAAGATATCACAGCCAAAAATAACCCAGGACCCCAGCCCCTGCAGATCCCCATCAAGGCTTTTCAGCTGTCTGCATGGGAAGATCATGGTTTTAATTGTCCCCTGGCACCCCCACAAAAGAGACCCTAGGACTGCAGGGCCCCCCACCGGCCTTACCTCATAGAACGTGTACCCCCGAGAGAAGCACCTGGCCCAGGTTGTAGGCCACGAGGGGTCCTGCCAGCCTCAGAGGCTCCCGACGGGACACGAGGCGAGGACCTGTCAGCCCCAGGAGCAGATAGAAGGCTAGGAAGGGGGTGACTGGCAGCGACCAGTGCACCAGAAACCAGGACTCCGGCCTCGGGTCTGGAGAAGCAAGGGGAGGGGGGACAGCTGAGCTGGCCACCAGGCCCACGGCCACCCAGCCCTCCCTCACCTAGCTCCCCAGGCCTTGCCGGTCACCACCGCTTCTTCCTCCAAATGTCTGGCATTAGTCCGGGTGGAATAAACATAAGAAAGACGCCAACAGGTCACACCCCCTCCTACCTCTGTTTTCTAAGGCCCACGGGTATTTATTCCAGAGCTTCTCCAGGACCAGGGCCGTCGCGAGCACCTAGGAGTAGAACTGGGGTTTGGGGGTCTTGTGCAGACCACCTCCCTCCGCCCACGCCCTCCCTCCGCCGCAGCGTGAGTTGAGGGGCTAGGACCCCCGGCCACGGGCTGGCAGCCCCGCTGTCCCACCCTTGGACACTGGACGACCACCCACGGTCCCCTTCGGGGAGATTCCATCAGCCATCACTCTGTGCCCAGATTACGGGGCCCAGGGGAGGGGCGTGGCTATTGCGCGGCACGCCTCTGCGGGGAGGGGCAGAGAGGCAGCACGCGCACCCCCCCACCCTCGCCCCCGTGTCCGCCTCTTCTCGCTCCGCCTGCAGCACTTCTGAGCATCCTGGCTTCTCCCCATCTCCCCGAGCCCAGCCCCACCCAGTGCGTCCAGGGCTCCACTCACCCCCGTCGCGCCTCCCCGGCTCCTCTGCTTGGTGCCCCACGTGCTCTGGCCGCTCGGGGTGCTGGAGTTGGTGGTGGGTCCCAGCGACAGGTCCTCGGGCTCCACGGCAGGGCGGCCCCACCCGCTAGAAGCTCTCTACTCCCGAGCTCTCATCTGTGGGCGATCCCAGCCCCGGGCCCACACACACTCGTGCTCACACTCACACACTTACTGGGGACCAGGACGTGAGGCTGGCTTCCTCACCTGGACGGGTGCCCCGGCCACTCTCAGGGCCCCAGGGAAGGAAATCAGGAGGCCACCCAGGGGAGGAGGAGGGCAAAGGGTGGCAGCGGCAGCTCCGGGGAGGGTGGGGAGAAAGTCAGAGGGGTCAGCCCCCAGGGGGAGGCCCGGATGCCCAAGCCCCTCGCCCCACACTCTTAGCAAAGGCGGTCCCCTGAGAGAGGCAGGTGCGTGGGGACCTCACACCTTCAGGCCTCCCCCAAGGCAGCAAGGCCCCCCATCTCAGGTTCACCTCTCCCTCCTCCCCCCACCCCTCCATCCCACACGGTGAAGGATTGAGTGTATTTCTTTCTGAACCTGCCAAACTCTCACTCTTCCTCCGGCTCTCTGCTCACCAATCGGCCAAAGGAATATCGGGGGAATAGGAATTCCCACCCCGCCTTTACGCAGAAGCAATTTAAATGGCTGTTTGTCCCAATGCCCTCTCTTAAGTATATCCTTTCCTCCTCTCTTTCTAAGATACTGGGAAAGAACCAGGTTTAAAAGCCAGGTCACTGAATGAAGGGGCGGGCGGTCCATGCTCTGTCCAGCCCCACGGTGACTCTGGGGCAGCTCCTGAACCAGAGCCTCCGTTTCTCCTCCTGACAAGACGACGATCCTGTGAAGGCCTGTGAAACATCGCGTGTATGTAAGACCTGGATTAGCCATGCTCGGGACCAAGAGGATTTAGGAGACTTGAAGAACTACACAAAGTAATGGATAATCCCCACCGTGAGGATCTGGTTTAGCGACAGGGCCGGCAGGACACGCTTGGTTACATGTCTCTCCACTTGCGCGAGCCACCCGTGCCCTTCTCTCCGCCTGGGAAAGTTTCCCAGCTAGACCTCAGCCAGAGGACAAGTCTGTGTGGCTTCCCACGTAAGTCCATGCCATTTCCTATAGAATCAAGTCAAGCGATTCTGCTGGGACTTCAAGGCTCCCTGAGTCCAGCCGGACCCTCCCACCCTCAGCCCGATGCTCTCCTTTGCCATCGCCCTAATCTGGTCCCCTCACCCTCCCCGGCAACTCACACCCACTTTCCATCCTCAGAGGAGACAGGCCACTTCCTTCTCCATGGTGGTCTTCCTTGTTTAACGCCAGACCTTCCTCTGCCACAAGCTTCCTCTTCGTCCCTCCCCTGCGACAGGCACTGTGGGCACCACGGAGGTTAGCTTGTGAGGTTGGCCATGCAGAGTAAATGTCAGTTCCCCGTGGGAAACGACCTCATATGGCATCTACCAGGCTGATGTCAGGAGGATGTAAACACGGTGCTGAAGGCTGCGGTCACCCTCTGCAGGCAGTTCTCACCTGTGTCTTCACAATACCACCCGTTACAGGTAGATAACCTTACACCTGTTATGGGAGACCCTTGAAAAGTCCCCTGTACAGGACCCAAGACGCCACGATGCCACCTAACCCCTGGGAAGCAGGTGGGATCCAGAGAACGGGACGATGACGTTTAGGCAGGACCACCTGAGTCTAGTGCCCTTTCTCCGAGCACGGCACAGACCTGCCCTGAGGGAGGAGACCATGGGTCTCCTGCGATGCCCACCCCCCCTCATTAAATACCCCTTGGGTCTATAGGTCATGGAGCTTAGGGAAAAGCTTACCTTCCAACATCCCACAACTGCAAAATAAGGTTGTGACCGATGTCACCGTGGATTCCTTCTGCCCCGAGCAAAGCAACAAAAGGCATAAAAACCTCACCTCCCCCTTTTACCCAGTTACCGCGAGACTCACAGAGCCCTGGCTGCCCACAACCTCACCTCCTCCTTAC
>NW_020838027.1:4694174-4701578 GCF_003676395.1 Aethalodelphis obliquidens | reverse complement strand
CGAGACTCACAGAGCCCTGGCTGCCCACAACCTCACCTCCTCCTTACCCAGTTGCCCCGAGACTCACAGAGCCCTGGCTGCCCACCTGCAAGGCCAGCTAAGCTAAGCCACCTCTGAGGCCATGAGGGGGGCAGGATGCCTCCCTGAGGGCAGAGAGCTGGAACTCGTGTGGGCGACACCCTGAGTCGCAGGGAATGGTCCACACACACTCTCACATACCAGCTACCATGTTAAGTCATTGCCATGGGCCACCCTCTGTTCTACACACCAGCTACACACTAGCTGGTGTCATCCTCACAACCCAGGAGCTAAGTACTCTCAACAGCAGCTTTTACTGAGGAAGCTGAGGCACAGAGAGATTAAGTAACTTGTACAGTGTCACACAGCTCCTAAGTAGCAGGGCCATGGTTCAAACCCAGGCAGCCCGGCTCTAGAACCCACGCACTTGACAAGAACTCCACCGTCCCCTCAGTCTCCTGGGATACCGTGGTTTGCTCTATAGGGACAAAAAGAATCAAAGGGTGGCCTTGCCCAATAAGAAGAGGGAGTCCCAGCTTACGCGACACAACTTTTCAGAGAGTGGCGTGCAGGAGGGCATCCAAATGAATAACCACACACAAGCATTTCCGAGCATCTGTTCCATCCTGCTGAGGGTGCAGTGGCTGCTCTGTCAGGTGGGCGCAGCCTCTGACACCTGGCTCTCTGGTGAGTTGGGGGGGGCGGGGCTCTTGGTTCTGCTAATTTCCCCAGAGCCCCGCCAGCTACGCGTCAGGCTAGTGGAGGTGCGTTCCTCAACCAGGACTCTGGGCAACTGGTTCCAAACCTGAGGACCTCACTCCTGAATAGAATATTCCTGGAGACAAGATAGGGGAGGATGCATGTGTGTGCGTGTGCGGGTGTGGCCACATGTGTGTGTCGGAGATGATGTTCTTTGAGGAGCTTCCCGCATTTCTGTCTGTATTTGCCTTAATCAGCCCTCCTTGCCTCAACCACACCCATTTCTGTCTAGTTTCCTTTCTCCTGTCTCCCTTCCTCTCCTGAGCAGCTGCAGGGTGCAGACAAGGGGCCAGAGGAAAGCAAGGCGCGGCTGGACGGCCACCCTTGGGAACAGGGAAGGGGGGACAGGAAAGAGTGAGGTGGACGGGAGCGATGCGGTGTGGGGGGGCCAGGGGGGAGGATGCCCAGTGTGGACAGCAGTGCCTGTCCAGCAGGCGGCGAGCCCTGCCCAGCTCTAGGGGAGCCTGACACGTCACCACAGTCTCCCCCCCCCCCGCCCCCCCCCGAATCTGTCCCTCCAAGAGGACGCAGCCGCGGCTCTGATGCGCTCTGGCCTCATTTCTTGTTTTGCGCTTAGATGCTCCAGCTCGGACGCAGTGCAGGGCATGCAGGGGACGGGCTGCACCCCCAGGGCCTCCCCCCAGAGCTGAGCTGAGAGAGCTCATGGTCCGGATGGCTCACCCCCCCCCCCCCCCCCCCGCAAAACACGAAGCAGTGCGCCTTCGTACAACGTGGGCCTTTGCCAGCAAGGACAACGACATCATTCATTTCATTAATAACAGGATTTGGCACTTTGTCGTGCAAAGGACAGCGACAGTCACGCACGTTCCAGGAAGGAGTGTGGTTGGCTGCTTCCCAGCAGGGCTTCCAGGGGAAATAGGAGACAAGCTTGAAACCACCCCTGGACTCTCTCCCACCCCTGGAACAAGCACTCCTTTCAGCCTGTGGCTTTATGGCTTCATGGTCAGAGCTGCAGACAGAGTTCAGATTTAGTCCTTATGAAACGGAGCAGGACCGTGTGGCCCTTGCCCCCCATGTCCTCCGTTTGACTTCTGTCTGTAGAAAATCTTTAGCCAAAGAATAAGTTAAATCAGAGAAGTGAGAACATGCAGAAGCAAAGGAAAGCAGTCAAAGGAGACCAAATAATAATAATTTAGTCATTAAGCAAAGTCAAGGACCTTTAGTTCCTCCTCAAGGGCTACAGATAATATTCTGAGCCATATCCTGTGAGCTGTCTTATAGACACTGAAACCTCCAGCAGGTGGAAGAGTTATATGATGACCAGAATGTAGCCGTGACATAAGAGGCCACAGCTCTGAGAATTGGCCTCAAAGAAACGGAAACAAACCGACCCTGGAACTGAAGACTAACTGTACTTAAAACAATCAAGATGATGCTGGTCAGACCACCGCAGGACCAATTTCAAGATGACTGTCAGAGCTGACGGTGCTGTTTCTGCAGGTAGCCCCCTTCTTCTGCTTCTACACCCCTGAAACTCCACTTTAAAAGCTCTTGTCCACTGATTGTCAATGGGGGAGTCGGCCTTTGGACACGAGTCCGCCCTCCCCACCCATCCTGGTTGCCAGCCTCCGAAATAAAGCAAACTTTCCCTTCCACCAACCTTGACTCTTTACTGGCTTTTGAGCGGTGAGCAGCCAGACCCCACCTTTGATAACACTTGCACAGAGAGTCCCTGGATGACCTTGACTTTCCTCTCCTCATTAGTGGATGAAGCTCCCGATTCCCTCACGCCCGTCCCATTTCTGCCTCACCGCGCGCCTCACCTTCACAGGCCCTGCACGTAACCTTCTTCAGTCAGTGGTTTCGTCATGTCAGCAACTGGATCGGCAAATGGAAAAAGTTACTCGTCATTTATAGGTTTCAAGATTGGCTCAGAGTAGTCCTAAAATCCTCCCCAAGTGCATCAACTGATGAATAGATAAATAGAAGGTGGTCTATCCTCACAGTGGATAAAAATGAATGAAGTACTTCCTCAGAAAATTAAAACTAGAACTGCCATGTGATCTGGCAATTCCACTCCTGGGTATATATTTGAAGAAAACGAAAATGCTAATTTGAAAAGATACGTGCACCCCAATGTTCATAGAACATGATTTACAATAGCCAAGATATGGAAGCAGCCTAAGTGTCCATCATTAGATAAATGGATAAATATATACACACACACACACACACACACACACACACACACACACACACACACAATGGAATACTACTCAGCCATAAAAAAGATGAAATCTTGCCTTTTGCAACAGCAGGGATAGACCTAGAGGGTGTTATGTTTAGTGAAATAAGTCAGACAAAGACAAATACTGTATGATATCACTTATATGTGGAATCTAAAAATTAAAACAAATCAGTGAATATAACAAAAAAGAAACTGACTCACAGATATAGAGAACAAACTAGTGGTTACCAGTAGGGAGAGGGAAGGGGGGAGGGGCAGCATAGGGGTAGGGGATTAAGAGGTACAAACTACTACGTATAAAATAAGCTATAAGGACATATTGTAGAGCACAGGGAATGTAGCCAATATTTTATAGTGACTATAAGTGGAATATAAGCTTTAAAAACTGTGAATCACTATGTTGTACACCTGAAACTTATACAATATTGTACAGCAACTATACTCAATAAAAAGATGAAACACTGATTCAGTCTACAACACGGATGAACCCTGAAAACGTTATGCTAGGTGAAAGAAAATGTCACAAAAGGCCACCTATTGTGTGATTCCATTTATATGAAATGTCGAGAATACGCAGATCTGGAGAGACAGAAGGTTAGTGATTTCCAGGGTCAGGGGAACGGAAGGTAGGAAACTGAGAATAACTCCTACCGGGTATAGGGTTTCTTTTTAGGGCGACAAAATATTCTGGAATTAGATAGTGGTGATAATTCTGGATACACTAAAAACTGCTGAATTGCACATTATGAAAAGCCACTGTAAGAGAGGTCCAGGTCCCTGCTGGAGACACCATGAAGAGAGAGGTGCTTGGTCCTCACCACCATCCTTTCTCCTCCAGCCGGTCCAGCCATCCCGGCAGGGCAGCCGTGTGTGAAGGAGCCACTTTGGTCGTTCCAGCCCCAGCAGAAATCATGTGAAGCAGAAAAGCCACCCAATCAAGCCCAGTCAGCCCACAGAAATCGTGAGAAATAATGAGACATCGTGTTTTTGGTTTTTTTGTTGTTGTTTTTCTATAAATTTATTTATTTATTTTTGGCTGCGTTGGGTCTTCGTTTCTGTGTGAGGGCTTTCTCTAGTTGCGGCGAGCAGGAGCCACTCTTCATCGCGGTGCGCCGTCCTCTCACTGTCGCGGCCTCGCGTTGCGGAGCACAGGCTCCAGACGCGCAGGCTCAGTAGTTGTGGCTCACGGGCCCAGTTGCTCCGCGGCATGTGGGATCCTCCCAGACCAGGGCTCGAACCCGTGTCCCCTGCATTGGCAGGCAGACTCCCAACCACTGTGCCACCAGGGAAGCCCCCATCGTGTTTTTTTTAAATAGATCTTTTTTGGATCATAATGGCTTCACAATACTGTGTTAGTTTCTGTTGCACAACAAAGCGAATCAGCCATATGCGTACACATGTCCCCATAACCCCTCCCCTTTGAGCCTCCCTCCCATCCTCCCTATCTCACCCCTCTAGGTCATCGCAAAGCACCGAGCCGATCTCCCTGTGCTACGCTGCTGCTTCCCACTAGCTAACGATTTTACATTCGGTAGTGTGTATATGTCGATGCTACTCTCGCTTTGCCCCAGCTTCCCCCTCCCACCCCGTGTCCTCAAGTCCATTCTCTATGTCTACCTCTTTATTCCTGCCCTGCAGCTAGGTTCATCAGTACCATTCTTTTTTCTTTAGATTCCATATAGTTAGCATACGGTATTTGTTTTTCTCTTTCTGACTTACTTCACTCTGTATGACAGACTCTAGGTCCATCCACCTCACTACAAGTAACTCAATTTCATTCCTTTTTATGGCTGAGTAATATCCCATTGTATATACGTGCCACATCTTCTTTACCCATTCATCTGTCAATGGACACTTAGGTTGCTTCCATGTCCTGGCTATTGTAAATAGAGCTGCAATGAACATTGTGGTACATGTCTCTTTTTGAAATATGGTTTTCTCAGGGTATATGCCCAGTAATGGGATTGCTGGGTCATATGGTAGTTCTATTTTTAGTTTTTTAAGGAACCTCCATACTGTTCTCCATAGTGGCTGTATCAATTTACATTCCCACCAACAGTGCAGGAGGATCCCCCCTCCACCACACCATGCAAGGATTCTTCAGTATATGCAAATCAATCAATGTGATACACCACATTAACAAATTAAGGAATAAAAATCATATGATCTGGCCGCTGAGCCTGCGCGTCCGGAGCCTGTGCTCCGCCACGGGAGAGGCCACAACAGTGAGAGGCCCGCGTACATCAAAGGGAAAAAAAAAAAAACTCTCAATTTAAAAATCATATGATCATCTCAACAGATGCAGGAAAAGCTTTTGACAAAGTTCAATACCCATTTATGATAAAAACTCTCTAGAAAATGGGCATAGAGGGAAACTACCTCAACATAATAAAGGCCATATATGACAAACCCACAGCAAGCATCATACTCAATGGTGAAAAACTGAAAACATTTCCACTAAGATCAGGAACAAGACAATGATGCCCACTCTCACCACTATTATTCAACATAGTTTTGGAAGTCCTAGCCATGGCAATCAGAGAAGAAAAAGAAACAAAAGGAATACAAATTGGAAAAGAAGAAGTAAAACTGTTGCTGTTTGCTGATGACATGACACTATACACAGAGAATCCTAAAGATGCTAACAGAAAACTACTAGAGCTCATCAATGAATATGGCAAGGTTGCAGGATACAAAATTAATGCACAGAAATCTCTGGCATTCCTATACACCAACAATGAAAAATCAGAAAGAGAAATTAAGGAAACACTTCCATTTACCATTGCAACAAAATCAATAAGATACCTAGGAATAAACCTGCCTAAGGAGGCAAAAGACTTGTACTCAGAAAACTATAAAACACTGATGAAAGAAATCAAAGATGACATAAACAGATGGATAAATATACCATGTTCTTGGATTGGAAGAATCAACATTGTGAAAATGAATATACTACCCAAAGCAATCTGCAGATTCAATGCAATGCCTATCATGCTACCAAAGGCATTCTTCACAGAATTAGAACAAAAAATTTTACAATTCGTATGGAAACACAAAAGACCCTGAATAGCCAAAGCAACCTTGAGAAAGAAAAACGGAGTTGGAGGAATCAGGCTCCCCAACATCGTGTTTTAAGCTACTAAATTTGGGGGTAGTTTGTTACACAGCAACAGATGACTGATACACAGCACATGGTGAAGCTAAATAAGTTGTATCAAGCTAAAGAAATTGTATGAAATTAATTTTTATGAGTTTATGTCCTTCTCTTAATAATGAAGCAAAAAGAGTCTTTTATCACTCCTTCCAAACTCCAGGTGAAAAGCACTCCAGCCTCCGTGGCCACAGGTCATGTGGAGGTTGCTGTGCCCACATCAGCCCTGGAGAGCCCGAGGGGCCATGTGCTCTGAGCATCACTGGTCCATGAGCTCCCGGCACAACCCTGGAAGTTGACAGGTCCAGCTGGGTGATCAATGATGAGTCCCAGGTCCCAGGACTAGTGAGTGGGAAGCAGGATTCAGACCCCTTCCAACCAACTGTCCATTCAGTGCTCTTTCTTTTATGATGTATCATTTAATTGCTGGGACCATTTTAAAAAAGGAAGGGACGTGAGAGGTCCTGGCATGAATCAGGTGCCTGGCTGGTGTCTTCTGGTTTCTTAACTCTAAGCCAGGGGAGGGTTGAGAAGCCCCCCACCCATGCCCGACAAACACCACACCCACTAGAGTGGAAACCCCATGAGTGGGTGGACTTGCCTGTCTTGATCTCCGTTGTGATCCTACTGCCTAGAACCTCCCCCCCACCCCCACCCCCGCCAACACACAGGTAGTGAACACTCCATAGATATTTGAATGAATGAACGAATGAACGGGTGAGGGAAACCTCACATCTGGGGCCTGGCGTGCGTCCAGGGAATGACCTCCATGTGTCGGTCTAGTTTGGGCTGCGGTGGGGCTGCCGCGTGTCCAGGTGACCACACACCGTCACCCACAGTGACTGAGGTCTGGCCGCAGACAGGCTGGCTGAGCCGGGGGTGCCCATGCCTTTCTCTCTCTGGCCACTAGAGGGCAGGTGCGTCCTGTGGATTCAGCCAAGCGGGTCGGCGCCAAAGGCACCTTGGGCTCCCCGGCTGGACAAAATACAAAATAAAGGGCTGGGCCGAGATGCCTCTAACTCAGAGATCACTCCATGGGTACCAGACGTAGCAAGGCATCAGGCAAGGTCCGGTGGCTCTCTGGGCACGGGGGGGGGGGGGGGGGGGGGGGGGGGGGGGGGCCGGCGTGGGGCCCCCGGCCCGGGCGGCAGCGCCGCGGGGGCCCCAACTCCTTTGGGTCTGGGCCCTTCGCGGCGCGCATCCTCCGCGACGCTCTTCCGGAGGTTTCCCTCACCCGTTCATTCGTTCATTCATTCAAATATCTATG
>NW_020838027.1:4559006-4694074 GCF_003676395.1 Aethalodelphis obliquidens | reverse complement strand
GGGGGGGGGGGGGGGGGGGGGGGGGGGGGGGGGGGGGGGGGGGGGGACAAGAGCCGTCCTCCGGTCCTCGGCTGCCCTGCAGAGAGGACCCCTGAACTAATGGCTCTGAGCCTCTCTGCGCTCTGATCCAGGGCACATCCCCTTCAGGGAGACAGGCACCTTCCTGCACCCCACTCTCCAAAGTGAAGAAGGCGAATATTCCAAGCTGGAAAACTGCTGATGGGAAGAAGCAGGTCTGAGGAGGTAAGGGAGGGGGTCTCAGCGGATGCCCACGGCTGTGTTTCAGGCAAAGGCCGGTCAGGGCCAGGCTGTCCTGGGTGCTTGGAAATATGCCTCACTTCCGTCGATCCTCAGGGCTCTGTGGGAGGTGGGTGTCGTTATTACACGTTTGCAGAGGAGGAGACTGAGGGTCAGAGTGGTTAGCCTGCCCCAAACTCAAAGTCACACGGCTGGTATGTGACCGAGCGGGGACTCAGACACAGGGTGGCCTGGCTTCGGAGTTCCTGCTGTTTCCCCCACAAGACCACAAATCACGCGGCGACCAGGGCTTTGGAGAAAGGGCGAACTCTGGCTACTGGACTTCGTTACCCAAGTCAGAAGTGCGGGTCGCACCTTCATCCATCTCCCAATTCCTGGGGCACCGCACGGGTGCAGGTACTTCTGGTGGCCTCTGTTTCCTCATCTCTAGACCTCCACTGCCCTCCCTCCAGCTCTCCCAGAGGCAAATTAACCTGTTCCACTCGGGCCGGAGACAGAAAGGAAACAAGACAGCTGTCCTGAAATAGTGGGCAAGCTCTTCTCCTTGCAAAGGTTTCTGTAAGGACTAACATACATTTCTAAGGGCACATCCCAGGACTTTTCCTCTTCTCTCTCCTCCTCAGCCCCTCACTCATTTGGATTCCGGGCAACAGGAGGGAACCGGGCTCCTTAGAGACCCCGTGCCGGGTGCCACGGTGGGGAGCAGCCTCCCTGGGAGAGCAGCTCGTGTCCCGGCTCCCAGGGAGGAGCAGCGTCCGGGCAGAAAGCAGGTGCTGGTCATGACAGGCGTGTGGTGGGCAGTTTCTGAAGGTCTGAGACCACCTCTGGGTTAAGGTAAGGCTCAGCAAGGCCAAGGTCTCAGGCCCACAGAGCCTGGGTTCCTCGGAAGAGAGGACAGGGCACCTAGACCCACGGGTCTCACTTCTCTGTCGCTGCCTCTAGGGCTGGCAGGGGCATTGTCGAGTCCCCAGGACACACTAGGAGATGGGGCTCCACGTTCCCACGTGGACCTCCCGCAAGGGGCTCCTTCCGGGCTGGCCAAGCGCAGCAGACCTGTATCCTCTCACCGATGGGGTGACACAGGCTTCTCCCACCCGAGAAACAGCCCTGTTTCTCTACCTGTTGCATCTGCTCTGAACCCACTCAGCCCACATAATCGTGCCTCCTTCTCCCGCTGCAAGAAATCTCGCAGGTGGACGTTCCTTTTCCCCAGGCACTCAAACGTCCCCATTGTTCTGTTCACACCTGCCAGCGGGGCACACACCGTTCTCCCTGATTCCTGGGGCCAGAGCAGCCAGGATGGGAGGTGGAAACTGTGCGTTCTGCCGAGTGCCGTCCCTGGGATGGGCGGAAGCTCGCAGGTACCCTGCCTTCCCGGGCTGACCTCGCTCCTGAGCTGAAGATGAACAGAGGACGCTGCTGTGAGCAAATGCATTTGCAGGCTGGGGGACGTGCGTGGCACATAGTAGACTCTCAATAAACGCGGGCTGGATGAAGGAACTGGAGCGGCTCGTTTCTGACAAAGTACAGGGAGCGTGACAGCATGGTAAACCTCTTCCTCTCGCCTCTTCAAGGGGAGTGGAAGGCTCTGCCCCCAGGAGAGGCCAGGCAGCAGCGTCCCCTGTGGAGGGAGGGCAGCAGGAAGAGGATGCAGATAGGAGCAGGTGGGAGGGGGCAGCTGCGGCCACGGGGCCAAGAGTCCGGCCACACGGGGTGCAGCCCATCCTCCTTGCTGTGGTCGTCCAGCAGGTCTGTGGCTCCCCTGCAGGGGGCACGAAGCCCACCCTCCAGAGCCTCTTTCCGTCTGTGCATTCTGCAGCCCATTAGACAGCCGAGCTCCAGGGGCTTCTGGTGGCGCCGTGGGCAAGGGAGGAGGGAAGAGCCTGGATGCAGGTCAAAGGGATTCTGCTCCCTGTGTGCCCAAGGCCTCCGGACCGTGGCAGGAAGGCTCCCTCTCCCAGAATGGCGGGAACGGCCGAGGGGACGAGGCCCAACGACCTGAACTGAGTGTCCCACAGGAGAGGCGAAGGGTGAGCCGGAGCAGGGCCTCCAGACGGCATGCCTGCTGCTGGTGGAGCTGGGCCTTAGCAGCCTTTTGTGGAGGACCGTGGGGACGCTGCCACTGACGCTGCCGCCTGGGGGCTGTGATCTGCAGAGCGAGGGGCCGGGGAAGGGCACGTCTGCCTGGCAGTGGGTCCACCTGGGATGCACAGAGGTGGGGGAGGCCTACCAGCCTCACACACTCTTCATCCTCAAGTCTGAGAGCATGAGGGCCCGTGAGGAAAGCAGCCAGTGCGCAGGGAGGGATGGGCCGGCCTCAGAGCTGGATGCAGTGACATCACGCACAGGGCCCGGCCACCGATTGGCCTGGGACCTGAGCACATCACTTCTCTGAAGCTGCGTCCACAGGATAGGAAGTGCCTTGTGCCGTCACTCTGCTCTAGTAATTGGCAGGACTTAGCACGGAGCATAGCCATCACAGCCACCAATATGCAGGTCTGAAACTCACTAGAACTAGATAAACACCATTGCATGAGGTCAAGGGGAGAATGACGGGGCGTGTCAGTTATCATAGACGAAGCGGTTCTCATCCGACGGGGTTCCTTGGACCCTTCGTTCACGAAGAGCATCACCCACGGGCCCATTCTCCCTCCTCCCTGACTCAACCACGTACACACATAATGCCAGAAATTCCGGGCTGGATGAGACCTCACCCAAGTCCTTCCAGGCCAGTGCGTGCTTACAGAGGGAGGGCTTGTGCCCCAGGGCGCACAGCCACTTAGAGGGGAGACCAGGACCCGGTCCTGCCGAGTGGAACACACATGCTCACTGATCACCATTCTCCTTCTGTCTCTGTCTCTCTACTCACAGCTCCTAATCTCCACTGAAGTGGCCTTTCCTCGGCCTTTCAGAACCCCTAGAAAGGAAAGATAAAAGCACGGGGAGGGAACTCACATTACATTGTACATGAGAAAATGTGCCATTTCATATCAGTTCCTGAATCCCAACAGAGAAACTGCCTCTGCTCTCCGTGCCCTGCTGCCACAACTAAGCACACCTGCCAGATTTCCCCTACGACGCACATGTGCACAGGTAACGCACGTGACGCACACAGCTGGGACAGGTGCCCGCCCTTCTCCCCAGGGAGAGAGACAGAAGCATAAGGCTTGCAGTAATTAAAGAAAGACGTGAGCTGGGCCTCCAGGTCATTCAGGAAAACTCCGTTACACCACAGGCTTTAGGAAGAGGAGGCCCAGGACGTGAGAGGCTTGTCTGAAAGTCACAGAGTTAGTTCCTGCCCTAGGATTAGAACTCAGCTTTCCAGACACTGCTCAGTGCAGCAATTATCATGGTTTTAGGATGCTGTAGCCCAGTGTTTTTCAAACTGCAGAGAAAGACCTACAGAGAGTCATGAAAGCAATTTGGTGGGCTGCACGATTTTTAAAATCAAATTAGAACAGAGCAGAAAGAAAGAAATAGAATAGAAGAGAATTAGAAGATAGCAAAGTTTTGTTTACCCAAATATTTGTTTCACACACATGTATATGTGTCTGCTTATGCACGTGTGTGTGTGTGTGTGTGTGTGTGTGTGTGTTCACTGCATTATGACATAACATGTTTTTCTTACTATGGGTTGGAATCAAAGTTTAAAATCTACTGGTTTAGCCTAGAAGTATAAAATGCTGGTTTCAATCCGGGTTCTAATGCTGCTAGCATTGTGCTTTTGGACAGTCGTTTGCATCTTTCTGAACTTGGATTTTCTCGTCTGTAAACTGAGAATCGTGGTAGACCTATCGCACAGGGTAGAGAAAATTAATTGAAATGGTCACAAACTAAGTGTCAGGTATTAAAGATCTATGTGATATTTCACATACATACTGCAAGGTGTCACCATAGTCCAAGGTGACGAGGACCCACGGCAGTCAGGCCAAGCAGAAAGCAACGTGTGTGGCACTAAGGGGGTACCTGTCCCCCAGCAGGGCCCGAACCCAACCCTTCCATCAACTCATCAGTCATGCGTGGTTCAGCGTCACCTGGTTCCTGCAAGATTCAGGTGTGCTTAAAGGCTCCTCTTTACTTTTGCAAGAGGATAAAAGAGGACGGGGCAGAAAGAGGAGAGGGCAAGTCCTGGAGGTAAATTGTGCTCCTTCATAATTCCGTGAGGCCAGGCCCCCGTTTTCCTAATTCACCCATTCCTCCCAGAGCAGCTCCGAGAGCAGGAAAGGCACCGGCTTCAGAGACGAGCAGAGAAGGCCAAGGACGAAGAGACAGGCGGCCCCTGCTGCTCTCTGGGCTTTATTTGTATGTTGCTCACAGTCAACTTCAGGGGGATCAACCGCCCCCGAGGAAGGACGGATTGGGTGGAAAGGACGCGCGCCTCTTGGCGGCTTTCGCATATGCAGGGAGAGAGCGGCGTTTTATATTTAGGAGATGACTCACCTTCAAGTGCATTAGTCATAGCCTCCCAGCTCCGTTCTGGAGGCTGGATGCTGGGTTCTCAGTGGGGTGAGATCAGACAGGAGATCGGGAGACACAGCAAGGGAGCTCAGGGTGCTAAGAGAACAGAGCAGCCGGGGAGACCAATGCGGGAGGAGGAGACACGAGGCAGCCCAAGGATGCAGGCGGCTGAGTCATGCCCTGCAGAGAGGTTCCAGGGCCCAGAACCCTCTGCCTCGGGGTTGCCCCAGACACCCAGTGCTGCCGGGCAGGGAGAGAAGGGGGGCCAGGCCCAGAGCTCCCGGCTCGGAGAGCACGGCTGCAGCCTGGCTCCCACGTCCAGGAGCCCTGCAAGGGGCCTCCTCTCTGCTCACCAGCCTGGCCCCACCCATGACCCACTATGGCGGTGACCAATAGGGGAGCAGGTATTTCAGAGGATGCCAGCAGACCACTCCCGGGCTGGGAGCCTGAGCAGGGCAGAGAGAGAACATCTAAGCAAGGTGCTGTGCGTCCTGAGCGGGGAAGGGCCAGAGGACGCAGGAGCATCTCGGGTCCTAGGAAAGGCTCTCAAGCGTGGTCCCCGACCACCCGTGTCAGAAGACCCTGGGAGCTCGTGACTAGGGAAGCCCAGCCCTACACAGGCCTCCCCCCCGGACTCCTGCTGAGTGGGTCAAGGGGCTGCTTCTAACGGGCCCCAGTGGTCCACAGGGACATTCTGGCTCCAAAACGTCCACCTGGCCTGGAGCCAGAGCCCCACATCCAGACAGTTGATTCTGCTTCGCTGGGGGACACGGCGTGTTCATACTATTCTCTGTGCTTCCCTTTACCGTTCAGAAAGGAGAGCCCACTTAAAGGACTATTTTAACATGTTAAAAACACAGGGAAGGAATATAAAGTGAGTTTGTTGATTTTCTTCTCAACAAGACATGGGACAGCTTCTTAACCAGAACTGGGTCAGGCTGCAGGACAGGACCACCAGGGACCACCGTCCCTCACCAGGTCCCACACGTCCAGAAAATGCAAAGATCATCCCGGAGTAAACTCCAGAGGCCGGTGTCCCATGGTGAGGGCAGCTGGTCTGAGACCCGCAGGCTGGGATGTGGGCCACCCCTTTCTCTGTCCATCCTGGCACGCAGGCCTTGCTGCTCAGGGCCGTCTTCCACCAGGGTAGAAGGGTGCCTCCTCGTAGAAGGTGAGAGGACTATCTCCTCTAAATCTCTCTCCTGACATGTGGGTGAGGCCCTGGGACCCTGGGGAGAAGCCAGGCCAGGGGTGGCAGCAAAGGACTGGGCAGGCAGCCGGCATGGAGTCGCCCCCGCCCTCCCTGGGGACCGGGGCTGGGAGTGACATGGCCTGCCTAGGTTGGAATGTCTACACAGACCCAGAGCCCATGGTGTTCTTTCAGTTCTCCAGCTGCCCCTTCACTTTGTCGCCAGGATCCTCTGGGCCACTTAACTGACCTGCCGGGTTCTTGCCAATGCAGTCGGGGTACCGTTTCGGCCCACTCCCTTCTGTCCATCACGGGCCTAATGTTGAAGAAGGCCCTTCTGGTTCTCAATACGTCACCCTCCTCCCATTGACTCCTGGGCCAGTGACCATGTCCTTCTAAGACCACACGGAGCTCCTTTGAGACAGCCAGGCCCACCCCTCCTTCCCCACCCTGCTGCCCTGCATGCCAGAGGCTGTTTCCCTAGAGCCTGGCAAAGGTTATTCCTGGACCCGGGGCTCCCTGAGCATCAGGATTGCATCTTCCTATCTTTCTGCCTCCTTCATAACTCAGTTTAAAGCTTCATATCTAGAGAAATATACCTTGTTGCCAGGAATGTTAGCCATGAAAAGGAATCTTCTGGAAGGGCCCCAGCTGAGACCCACACCTGTCCTTGAGGTGCCCAAGGCTGCTGTCCTGGGCCTGTCTCCTTCCCAGCCAGTCTCGGCCGCTCTCTGCCCTCCACGGTGGAGGTGACCGGGTGAGCCCCGGGCTGGCTGCCACCGGAGGAGGCCCTATGCCAATAGTAAGAGAAAAGCACAGTCCTGCCCTCAGCAAGGACACGCCACCTCCTCTCTTAATAATTCACCCTCTCACCAAGCAGACAGCAGGCTACTGAGGACAGGGCCCTGGGCTTCCTCCGTATCCATCCCTGCACGCTGGCTTGTGCCGAGGACACGTGAGGACGTGCACGGCCAGTTGTAAGGAGATAAGCAAATCAGCAGGAAGCAGATGTGAGAGCCGATGGGAAGGGCGCCGGGGAGGCCTCAGACGACCTGGTTTCTCATCCCGGACCTCTGGCCTCAGCGATCCTATCTAGAAAATGGTGAAAATAGTATCTACATCGCAAAAACAGTTGGCAGGGTTAAATGAGACAGTCCCGGCCCATAACACATGTTCATACAGGGGCAGCCTGTGAACTGAATTAACTCCATGTGAGTGCAAGTTCTGAGTGTGAGAAGAAATGAAGTTACCGCCACGTGGTAGATGCCTTGTCCATGTCACCCTAGAGTGCTCAGAGCAGCTCTGTTTTACAGAAGACAGTGAGGCTCAGAGAGGTTAATTTATCTACCCAAAGCCACACAGCAAGCAAGTAGTTAAGTCCTGCTTTGAATAGATGCTTCTCTAGTCCCCAAATTAGAGCTCATTCCTTTAAACAGTGGTGCTTCAAACACTTAGGGAAATTTAGGGGAGGGAATAATTTGTTTTCAAATAGTGTTTTGAAGAAGGTTGTGGGAGGGTCAAGGGAGGGAACAGGGAGGGAGCGGAAGCCTGGGGGAATCCCTTTGAGATCGGCTGGCTAAACCCCAGAGAGGAGGCTGAACAGAGCACGACTGTCACAGGAAACTCAGAGGCCACGTCAAGGCTCAGTGTATCTGGCAGGTGATCAGGGAGCGACTCTAAAAGTAATGAGGACTGGTCATGTCCAGGAAGGCCCTCTGGTGTCAGAGGTTCCATGGGCCAGGAGACTGGGTGGGGTGGAGGGTCCTGGGGGAAGGGGGAGGTGGCAGTGGTCCAGATCCAACTGTGCACATGAGTGTGATACCGGACCCTGGTAACAAAATTCCAGGGAGAGGGCTTCCCTCATGGCGCAGTGGTTGAGAGTCCGGCTGCCAATGCAGGGGACACGGGTTCGTGCCCCGGTCCGGGAAGATCCCACATGCCGCGGAGCGGCTGGGCCCATGAGCCATGGCCGCTGAGCCTGCGCGTCCGGAGCCTGTGCTCCGCAGCGGGAGAGGCCACAACAGTGAGAGGCCCGCGTACCGCAAAAAAAAAAAAAAAAAAATTCCAGGGAGAGAACGATCCCTCCTCTCCACATCTCTTCGGACTCCCTTAAAGATCTCTCCTCAAGGTTTAATAACTGTTACCGTCTGGAATACGTAGCTTATCCAACCAGTATTTCTCCCACTGTAACTGATGCACAAAGTCCACAAGGAGTGAACAAATCCCCAACTAACTTTTCTCCTGGTCCAGTGGCTCCTGGTCCAGTGGCTCCTGGTCCAGTGGCTCCAGTCAGTCGCCTGGCAGTTGCTGCCTGGTATGGCCAGTGGCCTTTTCATGGTGCCCCCTGCGTCCCCCATCCCTCTGAGTGCCCCTGGAGGAGCTGGGACCCAGGGCTTCTCGGTGATTTCCAATGTGCCCAGCAGAGCCCTTGGCATATAGCAGGCATTTAATTATATTTATGGAGAATCTATTATGGGGAGAGCCATTTAGCATTTCTAGAAACACAGGAGACGTCACAATACCATCCTATCACTTATTGATTATTATTTACTAATTTGTGATTAACTAATTAATAATTGAAAATCCAGCCTTGGAAAACAGAATAGGCTTGGGAGACTGGGAATAGGCTGGGAGGTTCTGAGCTCCCCATCTTCTAAGTTTTGTCCCTCATACACCTTATGAGCTGAAGATGTCAGGGATGCTCTCACAATGTTCTGAATAGGAGGGAGGGAAGAAAGGCATGTAAGTGGCCTCAGCTCTTTTCCATCGGGTGGACTCTGAGGTTTTGGTTGTACATTGTGGTTTGGCTAATACAGAACTGATAGAAAACACTTCTGTTCTTAGAAATGCAGGACGCTGTCACTCTTGGGAGCCACTGTCCCTCTTGCCACCCTTATCTGGAGCTTCCCATCATGGGGGTTGAACCACCTGGGCTAAGCAGGTAACTTCCCAAGGACACAGTCTGTCAACACCTTCCTCCTTAAATTTGCATCTAGATGTCTTTGAGGCCATGAACTGCCGTCCATGTGTTTATGATTTGCTGATGACTCATCAAGATGTTCTTGGCCTTAAAAGCTACTAGATGACCCAAGATGCCCAAGGAGCTTTTCTTTATTTTCTTTTTTTTATTATTTTTGCTTCTTCAAGTTTCTCTCTGCACAGCAGGGCATTTTGCCAGACGGAAGCAACCACCGTCACACTGAGTGAAGAATGGGACCAGCGTGGCCCAGGCACCAGGTGGCAGCTGCAAGATCTGGTGCAGGAGGTCCGATTCTGCCCGCCTCCCTCCCTTATTTATTTTATTTATTTATTTCTGGCTGCGTTGGGTCTTCGTTGCTGCGCACAGGCTTTCTCTAGTTGCAGATAGTGGGGACTGCTCTTCGTTTTGGTGCGTGGGCTCCTCGTTGCAGTGGCAATGATCTTTGTGGAGCACAGGCTGTAGGCACGCGGGCTTCAGTAGTTGTGGCACGTGGGCTCAGTAGTTGTGACTCACAGGCTCTAGAGCGCAGGCTCAGTAGTCGTGGCGCACAGGCTTAGCTGCTCCGCGGCATGTAGGATCTTCCCGGACCAGGGCTCGAACCCGTGTCCCCTGCATTGGCAGGCAGATTCTTAACCACTGTGCCACCGGGGAAGCCCGCCCCACTATACTGCAATTTTATAAATAATGAGATCATCAGTTTGGGCATGAGAATTCAGCATTTCAGAAGGCCGTCCTAAGGACAGTCCACGTTTGACTCAATTTCAACCTCCTGTTCCTTTCCTCTCATATGTTCTCAGAGCTGCTCTGAGCCAAATAGTGCTCTCTGGAATAAGAAAAGCCAAAACAGCAATTGCTACCACACGCAGGACACTAAATCCGGGCAATTTATTGACATGATTTCTGACTCTAATTATAGTCCTGCAAGGTGAATACAATCACCTCTATTTCTGCAGACCAGAAACAAAACCAAGGCTGATAAAAGTTGTCAGGTTGCCTAAAATCTCATAGCCTGTAAGTGACATTAAAAGCCGAAATCCAACTCTAGATTCGTCTCATTCCAAAATCCTATTCCTTTAGGCTTTAATGAGCCTCTGTCCTCAACGAAAATGAGCCTTAGTCATTAGACTAGGTTCAATTATTTGTAATTCTCACTAAGGCAAAAAAAATGGGTTAAAGCATTATAGAAATATTTTCGGTAGCACGGGCAACTGGAAAAAAACGTTCTGGTTAACTTTCAGAAAACCTAGAAAGTTCTTTAGCCAGGATAGCACAGCTCCTCGAGAATTCAAATTTGATTGCTCAAGTCGTGCTAGCTATGTGCGCGGTCACAGGGGGATTTCAGAAGATTAGAGGTGCTTGTACCTGCTGTAAGCTGTTTTCTATCTTTCTGAAGCCTGGAGCCTTCAAAGGTATACACGTGTGCGTGCACCCGAGTGTGTGTTTATGGGTGTGCCTGCACCTGCCCAGGAGATGGAGAGAGATGATGCTCAGAGCGGAATTTCAGACATAATCTAGTCATGTGATTGGTTTCATCAAGAACAAAGACATAGATCGTATTGCAAAAGGATCGGCAGGATGAATTAGATGAAACATTAAGCACTCGATGTGTCTTGGTAACTGAATAGCAGAGTGCTGAAAAGAAATAAAAAGTTGACTTGTACCTATAGAATTGGTTGTGCAAACAAGCATGGCCTCAATTACAAATATACAGCTAAGAATGGAACCACTGATGGGTTGTTTTCCATGTATGGAAAGGACACATAAGGCCTTTTTTTGCAGCATGGCTCTCATTTAATTAGATAGGCACTCTGTGGATGGCCATACAGATTTTTCTTCCAAAGCTTGGCCTGTCCATATATCACCAACATCTTCCCTGCTGAATAGCCAGGCCTGTTCATCTCTGCTCTGTCCCACAGAAGTTTACAGCTCCAGGTGAGGACCAAGGCATTTATGAGGGATGGAGGACGGCAGCCTCCCTCTCACAGACATCCAAGCTCATCTAAATAAGTCACATGTCAACCACTACAGCTTCCCACTCTGTTTCCCCAAATTAGGGCAGGGGTGGATGGATGGATGGATGGATGGATGGATGGATAAATGGATAAATGGATAAATGAATGGATGGATAAATGGATGGATGGATAAATGGATGGATGGATGGGTGGATGGATGGATGGAAGAACAAATGGAAAAGATGAACAAATAAACAAAGAGATGAACACAGAGCTCCCAGTCGATGCCAGGAACAGGGATGGGCACTTTCCTATAAGTTCTCTATCTGTCTATGAAATAGAAGCCCAGCCTCCAGGGGCTCATAAGGAAGTAACACCTCAAAGTATCTGTAAACAACTCCTGGTAAGAAGCCCAGCCAGAGAAATTACATTTAGGGAAGAGAATATGGTCACACACCTACTCCACTGGGCATTCCAAGTTCTGTCCGCTATCAAGCCACAGCCTGGAAGCATTGTCCGCCCTCAGGAGTTTTGCAGATCTGTCCTCACCAAGCTGCAGGTTAATACTATGTCCTCAGCTTTCATTAAGATTTGTTGTAAAAACCACTTCTGCATTTGTTGTAAAATTGTGGTTGGGGAAATTGTCCACTTTGTCATTCAAGGTCACAAGTAAAAATGTTGTCCTGTGATTTTGTCCTCTTTCCTTTTTTACATTGGCCACCTGGAAGCTCAGAGACACATGATGATTAATCACAGTGATTAGAATAGACTGAAGAATTAACATAATTTTTAATCCTGTTATACAAATATATTCTTGCTTTAGTAAGCTTACTCTACCTGTATCTATACCTTTATTTGTATCATCCAATCCTTAGTGGTGAACTGTCTCAGATTTCTTTTTGGGAAAGAGGCAATAGGTAAGTAAAATTAAATGAATGACAAAACATGGTATTTATAGAAAGCCAGCACCTTTACCTCTAATGGCGACTGAGAAACACAAAGCACAAAATGAGACTAAGCCCCAAAGCACTTATATGTGGCTTGGGAATCAAATTCATTTGACGACACCCAGCCTTACACGCACATTACCTGCCCTATAGTATCCACAGCGGTGCAGGCATACTCGCCAACCAGCGCCACTGCCCCATCTCTGACGCCCCCGCCCTAGGGCTGAGGTTTGGCAAAAATCCATGACTCAGCGTGCAGATAGGCGAGCAGAACACTTGGGACTGCTTTGTCTAGCATGCGTTCTGACTCTCTGCCTGCAATGATTGCATCTTCAGTGATACTCTTAGATTCCCAGTATCACACTTAATTCCTCTTCCTGGTCACCCAGTGTTAACAGGGGAAAACAAGCCCTTCATAGAAGTGCTGGTGCCTATTACGATGTTAACTGTCATTTCCTGAGCACCCACTCTGCTTAGACCCCCGTGTGGTTAGACGCCTGGGTCCGTGAAACTGAGGGGAAGCTGAGGACAGAGAGATGAACTCCCTTCCGAAGGGCACCCAGCCAAGACCCAGGCCCATCTAAGTCCACAGCCTATCCCTTTCCCCATATAATGCCTGACTCTGACCCAGGGGCGAGGGTGAGGATGGCCAGGATGCGGTGTGACCCCAGGGAAGACCCTGGCTCCCCACCCTTCACCTGCTAGATCACAGCCACCTGTTAAACCTCTTTCCTGCTAAGCACCCCTCAGATCCGATGACAGTGAAAGGTAGACGGCAAAGGCGGGGCATGGGAGAGCAAGTTACAGGGACACTCATTTTCAGGGGATCCTATGAATACGCCCTAACCCCTCACCCTAAGGCAAGTGTTCTGACAAAGTCCAGCTGGCCTCCTTGGGGGTCCAGCTCTCCCGTGTCAGCCCGGACCCCCTGGACACCTGTCTAAGGCAGGGATTCTCAACCTCAGCACTAATGATGTACTGGACCTGATCATGCTTTCTTGTGGGTCATCCAGAATGATAACAGGATCGTTCAGTCTTGTTCATTGCAACATCCCTGGCCTCTACCCAGTAGATGCCAGCAGGACCTGCCCTGAGCTGTGACAATCAAAAATGTCCCCAGACATCGCCAAACATCCCCTGCGAGCAAAATCGTGCAGAGCTGATAACCGCTGGTCTGGGGCCCTGGGGCGACGGCTGCAGAGCAGGGTTTGTGATACACAGAGGCTGTAGGGGGCGGGTGGACGGTGTGAGACCGCTGCACCCGCCAAGCCATCATGCCGAGGGAAGCCTGCACTGAAAGGGGGTTCAAGAATTCCAGGCACTGGGCTTCCCTGATGGCGCAGTGGTTAAGAATCCGCCTGCCAATGCAGGGGACACGTGTTTGAGCCCTGGTCCCGGAAGATCCCACATACCGCGGAGCAACTAAGCCTGTGCACCACGTCTGCTGAGCCTGCGCTCTAGAGCCCGTGAGCCACAACTACTGAGCCCGCGTGCCACAACTACTGAAGCCCACATGCCTAGAGCCTGTGCTCCGCAACAAGATAAGCCACCGCAATGAGATGCCTGCGAACCGCAATGAAGAGTAGCCCCCAATCGCTGCAACTAGAGAAAGCCTGTGGGCAGCAACGAAGACCCAATGCAGCCAAAAATAAATAAATAAAAATAAATAATAATAACATTTGTTTTTTAAATTAAAAAAAAAAAGAAGTCTAGGCACTGACCCCTACCTGGCTCCAGCCTGAGCGCCTGTCTTGGTGGGATACACCCCGCTATATCTTGCTCTGAGGCTGCAGAGACAGACCTTAATGAATGGTACGGACCCTTCAGTTTTCTGGGGGTTTCAGTTGGGAACCCTAATGATTTGGGATTTGCAAGAAGTAGGGCAACCTGGGCTGAAGTTTACCTTTTCCTCAGCTGAAGGGAGGACCATGGAGCTGATGACGGTGTGAAGGAGGTGGCCAAGGGGCGAGTTTCCCTCCCCTCCCCACACGGACCATCTGTTCACAATCCGAGAGGCGCCCATCCCCAGGAGCGCTCGCGGTGCTGGTGCGGGTGACACTGTCCCAGGAGCGCAGACCCCCGACACCCCCAGGGGCACACGCTCCAAACGTCACAAAGGACAGCTGTGGGCAAACTCGACAACCTGGGCTTCTCATGTATTCAGAGCCTCCTGCCGTCCCCAGTGTGTTGTCCGTAACAAGTGAGGCTGGAAGGTGTGCCTGATGGAGAAGGCGAGAACCACACGCCCCGCCCCCGGCGAGGCTCCCCCCCCCTCGGGAGCCGGTCTGGAGGCCAGGGCACACAGGAGTCTGTGGGGGTTGGGTCCTGGGCTCATCTGCTGAACCAGACTCTTAAGCAGCTCTCGGCTCCTCTTGCAAAGACAGAATCCACTCTCCTCCCACGCTTGGTCCTCCCCTCTTCCACCCCCAGATGCAGACCCCAGGATTTAAAAAAAAACAAAATCCATCTTGAATCATCACACCTGAGTCTGGAACCCCCTGGCTTTGGAGAGACCCTGCTGCCTCTCTCTCTACCTCCTTGCTCTGATGTGGGGTCCTCAGCCCCAGAGCAGCAGGCAGCCCTGGGAGCTGGTTAGAAATGCAGATTCGGAGACCCCGCCCAGAGCATCAAATCCCAATCTGCATTGTAGCAAGACCCCCGGGGATCTGGGGCAAAATCTGAGAAGCACTGCCCCCCGCAGGGGTGGAGAATACTGTCCCCCGGGATCCAGATCCTGGTGAACTGTGCCCTTCGGGATTCACTGCCCCCTCTTCCTGGAATCCGATATGTCCATCCTCATTCTAAGGGTCTACAGAGGAAGATGCCACACACCCTGGCCGACCTGTCCCAACAGTCACAGGGTCCCAGTTTGTCTCGTCTGCTCTGTCTCTCTTACAAGAACTGCGGTGAACTGGGCTTGTTCTGTCCTCAGCACCTCACGGCTTCAATAACACTTCACTTGCTCAATGCCAGTGAGTCACTGGCTGTTTTCTGGCTCAGTTCTGGTTGTTTTCAGAGAAGAAACCTGAGACCTTTATCCATAGGGGTGGCAGCATGTCCCGGCCCCGGGCATGGAGTAGCAGGGAACGAAAGTCAGTTGAGGGGAGTGGGCAGTTCTGTCTCCCCACATTGGGTCCTGGAGACTCTGCTTCCAGAGAAAGGCCTGGGAAGCTCCAGGAACAATGGCTCAAGCTGTGCCTGAGATTACAATACAAAGACTCGCTTTTGCCGGGAAGCTCAGAACTCAGGGCAGAACTGAGGGTGGGTGAGCGTGTAAGACGGTGTCCTGCAGTCCATCCTGGGAGCTGCTGCTTCCTCCCTCTCCTGGGGCTGATGGACCAGGGAATGCTCCTGGGTTTCCCAGACCTGCAGGCAGCGTTTCCCAAAGGTTCCCGTAGCCCCATTGCTACCGGCCGGAAGCTTTCTCTGTACCATAGCAAACTGAGCAGAGCCTTAATGATCCCCATCTGCGAAATGGGAGGGCATCACCCTGCTCTTTCTAATAATGCAATCATTTGCATATACAAAGATATCCATATCTTTGTAACAACCCTTCCTGAAAGAGCTGGAAAGACAACTGGGAAAACCACGAACTGGTCCCTCCACTGCTCTAGCCCAGCAGGCTCTAGGACATTTTCTGCCAGTGGACTTTGTCCCACGGAACTGCCTTTGGGAGCCCAGCCAAGATTTTAAGGACCAGCTCAATTTCAAACGCATCTAGGTCACCTTCCCAAGCTCCCTCGTGAGAATTCATTCACCTCTCCCTCTCCCTCGGGCTCCATTTGGAACTGGTGTCTCCTTCTTCCTGGTTCTGCCTTCTATCTGCATTATTTGTGACAGTGAGTATCTTGACTCTAGAATCAGCCAGACACGAGTTAAACACTAGATCTATTACATACCAGCCCAGTGCCTTGGGCAGGTGGCTTCACCTCTCCGAGACTCAGGTTACTCACCTGTAAAATGGGTCTAATGATATCACCTACCTCCTAGGAGTGGTGTGAGGAATACACAGGATGAGGCACTGTACACTGTACACTGCCTGGCACGACATACGAGCTCACTCAGTCACCAGGACATCGCTGGCATATTGCCACTGATGATGCTAATTACCACGGCAATAAAGCATCATGGCCTCTAGGCTGAGCTCCTGGAGGGATGCAGCCATTCTAAAGTCACCTTTGGCCTGTGCAGTGTCCAATCAGATGCCTTTCATACAGTAACTGACCACAGCTTTCTTTGAGGATAGAGTGAGATAATAAAGTAAATGAAAGCAATGAGTGCAGTGCCTGTCACCCAGGAGCTCAAGAAATTATAATATCCTCTTTCTCAAAAAAAGAAAAAAAAGGTCTGTTGTACTGATGCTTCAACAGCCTGAATTAAGGCTGCTCATAAAAAGGGCTTAAAGATTAGGGGCTGGGGACCCCGGAACTGAAAAGGGATCTCTACAGAGAACAAGGCATTGTAGTTCTAAACAATTCACTGGTTGAGGCGATATCAGCTGTATGTTTTCAGAATCGATTCAAATCAAATCTTTCATGCCCTGGTCTCACCCTCGAAATGCCTGCAGGAATTCCAGAGGGAGGTGGTGATGGTTCTGACGTGCTGCAGGAAGGCTGCGAGGGGGGGAATCACGGTGGCAGGTAGGGACTTCCGAAGGATGTGGATGGAATACCCAGGAAGACCCCTTAACCCCGGTGAAGGGGCTTTGATGTTATCTCAGGGGCCTCAGGAGACTGAGCAGGGGGAGAAACTGAACGCCCACCTATCCACCCCGATGCCTTCCCCAAAATAACCTTCCCCAGGTAATGCTATCCGCGGTGCCAGGGGGCGAGAAGGAGGGCTGCTTTCTGCTCTGCACCCTGGGGAGAACCAGGTCGAGCCCAGAGCAGCAGAGCCCCTGCACGGCACCCAGACACCCACCCACAACCCAGCCAGAGCCCTGGACCTGCTGCTCTCTCCCACAAATGCTCCAAGCCGTGGTGTGTGCTGTCAAGAAAAAGAAACAATTCCATGACAGAGGAAGAGGAAGGCGTGGCTGATAGACGGGGGACACAGCTGTTCCCCTCTCCTTTCTCCTTCCCTCCCCCGGGGCCTCACCACTGGCCACCTTCCTCCATCGCACCCAACCAGTTCAGGTGCGCTGTGATGAACACAGGCCTCGGTGTAGCAGAAGGTCTCTGCTACCTGAAGACATCTTGGGGTCTACCTGGAGAGAGGAGGGGGAGAGCTTCCTGAAGTCTAGGACCCCTGGGCTCAAGTCCTGGGCCTTTGCAGCTGGGGGTGACCCTGGCCAGGTCCCTGCCTTCTCCGGGTCACAGTTCCGCCTTGTGGGATGGAACATGGAGAAGAAGGAGGGGGCAGGCTCTGGAGTAAAGACCACGTCGCCACTCGGCTAGCATTAGGGGTCACAGCTGCGACATGGACATTGCACCTTATAACTGTGGCATACGCTGGTTGGCAGCTCACTAAACCCGTCTTATATACCTGGAAACACAGCTAAAATGCATTTCCCAGCGCCCTTGCGTGTAGACGCAATCTGTCTATTGTTCTCACCAATGGGATGTGTGTTACAGCCCCAGCTAAGGCAGCTGGGAGTGGATGTGTTTTCTCCGTTCTTTCTGCCACAGGCTGGAGCCCCCTCACCTCTGTGTAACTGCCCCAGAAGCAGAGAACCACCCAACCTATATTGGGTTGTGATGAAGGGGTGAGACACTCTTACTGTGTTAGGTCACTGAGATTTCAAGGATTGCCTATCCTAGCCGCTGGGGTTACTCTAACTGGCTCCACCCTCCATCCTGGGAAGGACAAACCAACGGCACCCCACTACAATCCTTTAGATACTGGGCGGAAAGTTCACTGAGATTCAAGGTAGGAGACCTGTCTCCTAGTCCAGGCTCTAAAAGCATGGAGCCGTGTGAAACAGAAGAAGTCACTTCCTCCTCTGGCCCTCAGTTCCTCATTTCCATGGCCAGCGGGTTGAATTAGATCATCACTACCATTCCCTGCTGCTCTAAGACATCTGTGATGCCAGGCACAGGGGCTCCATCCACTTACTGACATCAGCCTGTCCCTGAAATGTGACCTAATGATGTGTCCCGGGTCTTAGGGGTGCTGACCCTCCGCTGGTCAGGATGACTGAGTATTATTAGAGGTGGTCTCAGTGGCCCCTGCTTGTGGAGTGGACAGGAATGGCAGACATACGGTAAAATCCCAAGTACTCAGTAGTTGCTCACCCAGCGTTTGCTGGGCGACTCCTCATTGATAGCCAAGGCAGCAGATGAAATGAACGTGAGATCTCCCGAGATTCCTGGCCACACACCCACCCTCCTGTGTATCCTCTGTCTACCGCCATTTTGCCGGAATCCATGCATATTACAGCCTGGATAACTGGCCTCCCTGGGGTTGTGCAGGGCATGGCAGCTGCAGCCACGGGTGGCGGCCTTGGCCCTCCTGTGTCCTCCATGAACACACCGAGGCAGGACATACAGAGGCTCCAGGTTAGGCATTTACAGCCAGCTTCCTGTTTACACTTCCGGATAGAAATAACAACAGACACAGGGTAAGTAGCTGGACTTTGCCTCTGGTGGACCCTTTAAGACAACAGTAGTGACAGGGGCAGACAGGAGCTGAGTCCTGCCCAGATAAGAGATAAAGAAACCACATATCCCTCATTCTCGAGGTCAAGGAGACCTTCCTGACTACACATGCGCAGAAAGGCTCCTCGGGGGTCAAAAAGCGAGGGGGCGCCACCCCATAGTAGGTGGTGTCAACCTACCCATAGGCCTCTTTGCTAGAATGATCTTGGCTAAGACATATGCTCGCACAAAGGGGAGAACCCTGAGATAAACCAAATACGGACTCAGAACCAGGCAAAGGAAGACGACTGGCCAAAGGACACCCGGAAGAACTGCCCCATAAAAGTGATTCGAACTGCTAAGAGGGCACAGATCTCTCTCTGAGCCCTCCCACGTGAGTCTATTCACACGTACTCTTTTCCTCCTAATAAACACTTTACTTGCTTCACTACTTTCTGTCTTTGTGGAAATTCATTTCTACAAAGTTGACAGGCCAGGGCCTTGTCCCTGGCCACTGGTCCCTGGTGGTCTAGTGGCTAGGATCCGGTGCTCTCACTGCCACGGCCTGACTTCAGTCTCTGGCCAGGGAACTGAAATCCTGCTTCAAGCCGCTGCATGCTGAGGTCACCTGAGATCAACACCATGCCTTCCCTCACCTCCTTGCTTTTGTCTGAGTGGCTCCCTTTGCCTGGAACAATTTCCCTCTCTTCTCCAACTAGGGAGATGTAGTGTTCGTCCTTTCAAGGCCAGCTTGAAAGATTCCCTCCTCTGGGAGTACTTCCTTGATCATCATCCTTGCAGAAGAATTAATTGTTGACTTCTGAAGCTGAATCTGGCCTCTGTACCCCAACACTGAATTAATTTTCGGAGACAGAGTTTTGGATGAAGTAGAAGAGAACAGCTTTATTGCTTTGCCAGGCAAAGGGGGCCACAGGGAGCTAATGCCCTCAGAACTGCGCTTCCTGATCTGGAGGGGGTCGTGAGGAGTTTTACGTAATGGTTCAAAGAGGGCGTGATCGGCTTGTGGACATTCTTCTGAGTGGTTGGTGGTGAGGTAATCAAGCGTCAGCATCGCCACCCTGGTTCCAACTGGTCTGGGGTCTATGTGCTGGTGGGCAGCATACCATTAATTTCTCCCACCTGGTGGGGTTTCAGTATCTGCAAAACAGCTCAAAGATATTATGATGTATATGCTTTGATGAGAAACCAGGACCCTGCCCCAAGGCTGCACTGTTGTTTCTCTTAACTTTTCCACCCTTGTCTCTGCATCCCCTCACTTCCCTAATGAGCAACGGTGTGAACCTGCCTGTTGGAACTCAGGGAAGGTCATGGAGGCTGAATGAAGCCTATTTCCTGTAATCAAGAAATGGGGGACACAGAAAAGCTTTTGTGCCCAGGAGCCCCGCAGGGCCCTGCTCCGTATCACTCTCCCTTGACAGCATCTGTCCCTCTGCTGCCTGGTCTGTTATTTACACGCCTGTCGCCCTTACTGGACTGTGTGTTCCTCAAGCACCACGACCTTGTCTTTGTCATCTTTGAACTCCCAGCACCCCCACGGTACTGGGCTTATGGTAAATTTTCAATGAATATTCATGAATTGAGTGAACTACGTCGTCTTTTACTTGCTGCCCTGGAGTCATACACAAAGAGGCCAAAATGCAGTTTTGGAAAAAAAAAAAAATCACACAATGTAAAAACATAAATCCACTTGAAATCCCCCTCCCTCAAAGAAACATCATTGATTATTGAGTTATGGAAAGGTGGTCGCTAACATTGGTGCCCTGACCTGAGAGCAGGGGTCTGTTGTTTTTTTTGGAACAAATAAAGAATTGTGGTAAGTGATGGGCTGCCCACCCCCATAAAAGAGGCACAAATGAACTCAGGTGGTGAAACTCTGAGGACATTCGATCACAATGCCCCCTGCAGAGGGCCACGTCCAGATGTGGTCTTTGTAGTCCTCAGATGTGGTCTTTATCGTCCCCACTGACACTTGGCTGTCCTCCTCCTGAGGCCCGTTCTCTGCAGGCTGACAGGTGTGACCATCCCTCAGGAGTGATCTGATGAAGCTGCTGACTCCCAGGGACCCAGAGAGGGAACGTGAGAACCAGAAACAGAACATGAAATGGATGAGAGTGGAGGGGAAAGGGGTGATGAGCTTCACGTTCCATCAAAACGTTGACGGTGAGGCCACAATAGCAGAAGAAGCGAATTCCTGGGAGTCGTGAGAGCTGGGATGAGTGTGGTGGAGACCACAGCATGGCCAGTGGGCAGACTTAGCCAAAGAGCATCAGAGGGTGTCCCCCTGAAACAGGAGGGCAGGGGGCAGGGCACAACCTTTATAAGAATGACATAGTCATAGGACATGACAAAAACTGGTTAGAACAGTGTTAGGTCCAAGATGGCAGAAGATTCACCTTCCAGTGGACCTTGAGCCTCATTGTACGCTCATGGTAACACATTAACATCTAAATGACACACCCACCAGCACCAGGAAAGTTCCAAGGCCGACAGTAAAGGGCCAAAAAGTGGGCGGTGGCTCAATTCCCGGAAATCCCCGCCCCTTCCCTGAACTATTTGGAATAATCTTCCCACTCATTAGCCTACGAAATTACGCAGCCCATTAAACTCACCATGCCATATCTTGAGGCCTCTTGCCTTCTGAGAGGGCCCACACTCTGTCTGTGGAGTGTGCTTCTCTCTAAATAAGTCCACTTCTTTCCTATTACTTTGTCTTTGAATTCTTTCACAACAAGGCAAGAACCTTAAATTCACCAGCAACACCCCCCCTTCATCATCCCCCCAAGAGGAAGGAAGCAGACCTGTGCCCTCTCACTGACCCCAGGGACGTCCTGGGCCACAGCTACAATCATCAGAGAGATCAGTTTCCAGGTAAGGGCCGGCCCTGAATGGTGGCTTGTGGACAGGTCCCTGAAAGTTTACATAATCCCATCTGCACACTCTTGTCCCCAGTCTCTCACTCACTTCCTCCCTTCAGCCTTGAAGGGTCTCAACCAGGACTGAGCTGCTAGGCTCCCATTGTTCCAGGAGGGTCTGAAACAGGAGGGAAGTGGGCAGTGCACAACCTTTGAAAGAATGACACAGCCCAAGGACATGACGTAAACTGATTAGAACCAAATGGGTCCAAGACGGCGGACATGTCAACTTCCACTAGACCTTGAGCCTCAGTGTACGCTCACTGTAACACATCAGCAAGCTAAATGACACACCCACAGGCGCCATGACAGTTCCAAGGCCAACCAGAAGGATCAAAAAGTGGGCGATGGCCCACTTCCTGGAAATCCCTGCCCCTTCCAGAAATAGCTGGAATACTCCTCCCCCTCTTTAGCCTATGAAATTACCCACCCCTATAAAAACTGAAAACCCCATAACCTGGGGCCTTTCTTGCCTTCTGAGACAGCCCACATTCTCGCTGTGGAGTGTGTTTCTCTCTAAACAAATCCACTTCTTACCTATCACTTTGTCTCTCACTGAATACTTTCTGCGATGAGACATCAAGAAGCTGAGCTTCATTAAGTCCTGAAACCAGGTGTGTGATCTCAGTTGGAAGACCGTGGGTTTTGGCCAGGTTCAAGTCCCCGGCAAGTGGGTTCAAGCCCCAATCTGAGGTACACGGTTTCAGGTCCACCCTCCCTGCCCTCCAGCCCCCAAGTCAGTGAGTCAGTGAGGTAGGCTAAGTGTGGAGATCCTCTGGGCCCCGGAGAGCCCATCAGTGTGTCTGAAGCAGTCAAAAAACTATCTAGAGACGCTCACCTTGGGACCCAAATGCCACTCATCAGGACCGCCTCATCCCTATGTCGCCAGCTCTGCAAGGAGGAAGCGCACTGCAGTCCCCTCCAAGGGTCATGGGCAGCTCTGCAGTCACACTGGCTGACTAGTGCTGGTTTCCTATCTTGTCTTTCCCAGCGGACTCTGAGCTGTTTGGGACAGGGGCTAATGCTCCCTTGTCCAAGGGATAGGAATACTAAGAATAATTATTCTTAAAAAGAGTGGAGATATGTATAACTGATTCATTTTGCCGTGCACCTGAAACTAACACAATATTGTAAATCAACTGAGAAATGGAATATTGCCTGCCTTATCAGTAAACAAAGGATGTCACTGTCATCGGTGGTTGTAGCCACAGCAGCGGATGGTGAGCTGGGAACCCTGAGGGAACTCAGGAAGGAAACAAAGAATACCTGCCACCTAGCAGCCCTCAGACTGCAGCCACTCCCCACGGTGAGCCCTGAGGAAACTCAGGATATGAAAATACGGGATACTGGCCCCAGATAGCTGAGGTGCATATCAAAGGAATGATCTCAGTGAGCCCAGACTCTTGCATCTTCCCATACAAAGAAAAGCGCTAACTTCCTTAACTTGACATATCTGGTTTTCTTTAATTAACAATCATTTTTTGATGTTCAGACGACCTGCTCTTTGTTACAAAACTCCTATATATCCTAGCTCTCCCTCACCTCCTCGGAGCAGTTTTCTCAGGGCTATATGAGATGCTGCCTCCTGGGCTTGAAGTCCTAAAAATTCCTGCCACATAAAACATAACTTTCAACTTTTAGCTTGTGAATATTTTTTAAGTCAACACAACTATACTTCAATAAAAATTTTATTTAAAAAACACTAAGAATAACTATAAAAGTAGCAGCTAAAAAGGACCGAGCACTTTCTATGTGCCAGGAAAAATTCTAGGTCCTTTGCAATCATGATCTAAACCTTCACTACTCTGTGAGTTCGGTATGTTACTATTCCTATTCTACTGATGAGAAAACTCAGCGACAGAGAGATTAGTAACTTACCCAAGGTCACAGAGCAGGCACAGAGCAGACCCAAGAATCCAGACCAGGCACTTTGACTCTGGGGTCCCGCTCTTAATACTGTTTGTCCAACCACTAGATTCCGAGGTGCCTGGAGTCTTCCTGGATGGACAAGTCTGAATTGTCTATGTCACACAGGGGACAAGGGCTTTTGTCCGTACAGATAAAGTTAATTTAGGAAGAATCTCCTAGGCACCGAGTCAAGCAAGCTGTTGTATACGTGGTATCTGATTAATCTCCAGCAAGACTCTGAGGAGGTACCACTCCCCCATAGAGGTGGGGGAAGCTCAGTCTGCTTTGACAACGTGAACCGCCCTCCCCCAACAATGTTCTAGATCCTCTCAAATCAAGTAACGTGTGTTTATTTGGCACCTTTGATACATTAGGTTGAACCTTAAAATATTGCTGATACTTGACCATTTTGGACCAACACAGATGGCAATTCCATATGGTTCAAGGTAATATATGTCAGACTACGTAGGAATAGGAATAACTATGATTAATATGACAAATAACAAATATTTGATCGATGAGGGACCAAACGCCCTCCACCTTAGGGTCTCACCTGCCTATTAGCCCTTCTAAAGTATTGGCGCCTGAGCCACCAATCATCCTAAGTGCTTGTGAGCATGTGACATCCCAAGGAAGGTTTCAAATACGGCATGTGCTATGTCTAATGAGAGTCCAGGAAAACTAGCACAAATGTATGGTTTATTAAAACTCTTATAAACCAAAGACCTACGTTAGGGTTTGAAGTTCCGCCTTTCAACATCTATGTGACCTCCAGCAAGTGACTTAGCTTCTCTGAGCTTCAGATGAAAAAAAAAAAGGAAAAAAGGAATACCCTTTGCTCCCAGGCTGGCTGTGAGGACAGATTTCAGGCTCTCAAGTGCTGTACAAAAGTTCTGTGCTGCACGATCTCAGGCTACGTCATTCCTCAGAGGCTGTCACTCTTCCCTCAGCATTCGTCCACCTGACCCAGTTTTAGGTGGTAACTTTTCAGGAAAGTCTTCTGTGCAAGCTCCACATCACCTGGTCACCTGTCCGACACACCTGGTGTCCTGCTGTGCTGAGCAGGGCTTGGGACATCCGGGAAGTACGATAGGGAGGACACCCAGAGCCCAGAACTCCTTGTCTCCCACCCCTGGGCCAGGAGAAGGGGAAGAGGGGGTGGAAACAAACACACCACAGCACCCCTCCTTCCTGGCCTCAGTCCTGGGGGAGAAGTGAAGAGACAGCCCCGTCTGCAGAAGCCAAAAGAACAGCTTGCACTGCGGGAGAAGGCTGGTGCCAGGAGGGGCTCTGAGTCACCCTGTGATGCAGCCAGGGTGCAGCGCCAGCCCTTCCCACTGCCCCGCCACCACCTCCGCCTCTGTGAGCTCTCCTCTCCAGCAAGACAACCGACACCATGCAGGGGCAAATCCACCTCCCAGGAACGGGGCTCCAACCCTGCTTCAGGCCATTTGGCACGTGGGGATAAAGGGGCGAAGACTTCCTTCCTTAGGTCATCACCTTGCGATGCAGGGGTCCCTGGTGGCTCTCTTGACCTCAAGCACCTGAATACTGCTGACAAGTGACCACGCAGCTCTGCTTTATTTTACTTTATGTACGTCATGTGTGTTACCTGTAAATAGCACATTCGCCTTATCTCCCTCCCAAATAAACCATAGGCTCCTTGAAGGCAGGAACCACGTCTTATAGGTCTGTGCGTCCCCAAGACGTATCGAAATACCCAAGACCCCACCGTGCCCACAGCCGACAGTTACTCAGCTTTGGTGCATTCCATCTGATTTCCTGGTTGGCCTTTCAGTCTGCACCCAGGTCAGTGGCTCTCAACCCTGGCCACACATTAAAATCACCCATGAAGGTTAAAAACAAAATCTCAGGCTCCACCGCAGACCAGCTGACTCAGAATCTCTGGGAGGGGTGTGTGTACAAGGCCCCCAGTGCAGCCTGAGTGGAGAACCTCTGACGAGTTGGTCGTACACCTTCCAAGAGAGCAGGAGGGGCGTCGCTAAGTGTTCCGATCTGGCCTCTGATCGGGGTGAACCACTGACTGGTGTGTCCAGTTTCTCCATCTGCAAAATGAAGGGCTTCCACAAAAGGCCTCCAGACCAGCCCTTGACCTTGACCTTTACATGCCTCTACACGCCCGCGGCCCAGGGGACATGTCTCTGGTCTCGGCATGGTCCCATGGTGCTTGCTCAGTACTTGACGGCATCGGCCACAGGAGGCAGCCATTGTCCATCATTTTCTTAAAGTTCTTCAGTAAGAAGCCTATATCCCCCGTGCCTCCTCCAAGTTTCAGGTGTGGTATAAGGGGCTGCCTCCCAAGAGGCTCTGGTCAATCATCTTCACACAGACCATTAAGAACGGAAACACACTGTCTGGGATGCTATAGGTGTGCTCTTGCCTGGAAGCAGAGGGCATGATGATTCATCTGTTTCTAGGTAATTTTCAAGGTAAGATGCATTGCACCCCCTCCACCTCCCCTCGAAGGCTCGCGTGTGTTTTCTTTTAAGCCACTGCAATCCTGAGCCATGGGTTCTCAGACCGTGGAGAGACCGTGCTGAGGGTACAAGCCAGGGAGAACAGGATGCCACCACCACACAAGATGCCCAGATGGCACTCATGAGGGGGGAGGCACACCAGCACGCAGGCAGCAGCCCTGCCACCTCCCCCAGCCTCAAGGGTAGCCTGGGAAGGACCAGATCCTCTGCTCTGAGAGCGTGTGTCTGATGCCTGTCTGAACTTCAAATCTGCAGAAGGAAGGGACATCTCCTTCTAATGGTCACCGCCCAGACACCACTCAGCCTGGCCACTCAGCCACTCCTTGTGTGACCTTGAACATACCCGGGTTAGCCATTTGTGAAATGGGCCAAAATATCCCTGTCCAGTTCACTTTTCCAGACAGTTAGGGACATAACTGAACAGTTAAATGTTAAGGATTACCGTTTACCATCTACCTATCTAATCATACAAGTTCTTGGGCCAAATACAACCAGGCTGGAAGATATTTGCTGAATGAAAACTACACACGTATCACAGCCTCGGGGCCACTGGCTTTTTGGAGAGGTGTACGTCCTAACAAGAAAAAGATCATGAAACACACACAGGTTCAGATCCCAGGGCTTCTCCTTACCTGCGGGGCCATTGGAGCATCAGCCTTCCCACCTGTATGATGCTCACATTAATGTCCAGCTCACAGGTACGTCTGGCCGGCAAGGGGACAGGGACACGGGGTGTACCAATCCGCAATAATGATTAAGATCATTATTTAACCGTAAGCCCTGTCATTGACTGGGGCAGAGAGAGCTGGGGGATTATCTCAAGTTGGTTAAGTGTGTTCCAGCTTGCCTGCTGAAAAAACTCTACCTGGGACCTTGCATTTACCTAGAGAAACTCACTCCCTTTCATCATATTAACGCTCATCCTCCCACGCTCTCAGAAGGCAGAGGAAAGGGCTTTTAAGCCACGGCACTGAGAGGTGAGAGGTCTAATCAAGATTCCAGAACAAGCTGAGACCACAGTGAGAGACCCCAAGGTTGCTAAATCTGACCATGATCCTCTGGGCTCAAAAGAGAGAGAGAGAGAGCTCTGGTGGGCATTGGGCCCTGCTAGCAGCTGCTTCCTCCCAGAAGTCGCCCTGGATTCTGCTCTCAAGGGCCTCCCAATTCTGGCGCTGCCTCCTTGGCCTCCAGGCCTCCCGGCCTCCAGGCCTCCCGGCCTCCCGGCTGGCCCGCCGGGGAAGCAACATCCGCTGTTACGAAAGCGAACACTTCTCTATTTCAAGGCCTCTCGGTTTTCAATCCACGACCTTCGATGCACTTAAAATACTGCTCTGCGTCTCGCAGCAGCCTTTATGTAAGTGGGCAGAAGAGGGCTGTGCTGCCAGCCTGGCTCTCTGTGTGCCTTGCTTCCAAAAGCCTCCTTGGAAGGTCACCTCGCCGCAGAAGCCTCTGACAGCTTCTCACCAGTTGCCGGGGGCTTCCTCAATTCTTAAAGTTTCATTCATTTGTTTAAAAAAAATACCAGCATGGGTCTGTGCATTGATTCAGCCTTTTAGGCTAATGTCCCCATGCTGGGTACCCAGGGGCTGTACAAAGGCGCAGACCTGGGGGGGACCAAGACTCAGAGGGGAGATGCAGGAGCAGGGTCCCCACCGAAAGGAGGGAGGGAAGTTCCAACTCAATTCAATTCAGTTCAATAGTCATGGCTTGAGGGCTTGTTCTTCCGGGCCGTGGTCAAGGTCCGCACCGTCCAACAGAAATAGAACGGGAAACACACAGGTAATTTAAAACATCTTAAGAGTCACATGAAAAAGTACAAAGAAACAGTAAAATTCATTTTCATAATCCTTTAGTTGAACCCAGTCTATCCAAACTCTAATCACTTTGACATGTTCTCAATGTAAAATTATTATGATGTTTTATGGTTTTGTATTAAATATGTGAAATTCATGTATATTTGACACTTCCAGCACATCTCAGTTCAGACAAGCCACGTGTCAAGTGCCCAGTGACCACAGGGGGCTAGAGGCTGCCGGAATAGGCAGCTCGAGGTATTGTTATTCTGGGTGTTGGGGATCAAAATGGGTGAAGTGTGGCCCTGGCCTTTGAGGACCCAAGGACAGCCACATAGACAATTCCAGCCAAACGCCAGAAAGCGAGAAGAGTGAGAAGGAGGCGCCCACACGCGCTCTGGGCACAGGTGGGGGACAACTGATGCAGCCGACCCTGGGGGCTCCAGAAAGCTGCTGGATCAAGCACATTGGAAGATCAGAGAGGCTGGGGAAACAGCGGCTGAGAACAGGCCACTGCACGTGGCAACTGGGAGAAGAGGCGGGTTCCTGCTGGCAGGGGATGTGGGGGTGGGGTGGATGGATCACAGGGGGTTCAGAATCAGGGAGGGGGGAGAAGGTGCAGCAGGTGGCTATGATGTGGACCACAAGGTCACGTGACCAAAGGGAAAAGGCAATAGTTTGAAAGAGCAGCAGTAATAGTTAACATTGTGATCGTTAAGCCACTACCATGGGTCTGGCTGAGAGGAGATTTTCTGTTTTGATTTTAGGAGGAGGAACTGAACATGCCTGTAGGAAGAAGAGTCCAGCCAAACAGGAAAATGTGGGAAATGCAGGGGAGAGAGAAGCTGATGAGGACATAGGACAGAAGAATCCTAAGGGGACAAGGTCATGAGTTCCATAGAAAAGTCGGCCTCAGGCTGTGTGGGCAGAAAGAGGCTTGTTCCCTGAAGCAGGAGAGAAAACGGAGAGTGAGGATATAGGGAGACCCTGAGTATGTCGGTCCCGCCCCCAAATCTTCCCCCACTCCTCGATGACGAGGGAATAAAACCCAAAGTCCTTAACACGGTGGCATGATTGCCCTTGACCTGCCCATCACCCAGCTCTATTTTCCATACTCCATCCCTCAAAATTTCATTCCCCGGTACCACAGTCTTTTTTTTTTTCTTTATTAAAAGGTATAATTTGGGCTTCCCTGGTGGCACAGTGGTTGAGAGTCCGCCTGCCGATGCAGGGGACACGGGTTCGTGCCCTGGTCTGGGAAGATCCCACATGCTACGGAGCGGCTGGGCCCGTGAGCCATGGCCGCTGAGCCTGCGCGTCCGGAGCCTGTGCTCCACAAAGGGAGAGGCCACAACAGTGAGAGGCCCGCATACCGCAAAAAAAAAAAAAAAAAGAAAAGGTATAATTTGTATTGGGCATGTATTCCTGATATTATGGAAAACATCCCTTTGATTTTCTTTTTTTTTTAATTTTTGAATTTTATTTTATTTATTTTTTTATATAGCAGGTTCTTATTAGTCATCCATTTAATACACATCGGTGTATACACGTCAATCCCAATCGCCCAGCTCATCACACACACCCCATCCCCCCCGCTGCTTTCCCCGTTTGGTGTCCATACGTTTGTTCTCTACATCTGTGTCTCAATTTCTGCCCTGCAAACCGGTTCATCTGTACCATTTTCTAGTCTCCACATATATGCGTTAATATACGATATTTGTTTTTCTCTTTCTGGCTTACTTCATTCTGCATGACAGTCTCTAGATCCATCCATGTCTCAAAAAATGACCCAATTTCGTTCCTTTTTATGGCTGAGTAATATTCCATTGTATATATGTACCACAACTTCTTTATCCATTCCTCTGTTGATGGGCATTTAGGTTGCTTCCATGACCTGGCTATTGTAAATAGTGCTGCAATGAACATTGGGGTGCATGTGTCTTTTTGAATTATGGTTTTCTCTGGGTATATGCCCAGGAGTGGGATTGCTGGGTCATATGGTACTTCTATTTTTAGTTTTTTAAGGAACCTCCATACTGTTCTCCACAGTGGCTGTATCAATTTACATTCCCACCAACAGTGCAAGAGGGTTCCCTTTTCTCCACACCCTCTCCAGCATTTGTTGTTTGTAGATTTTCTGATCATGCCCATTCTAACTGGTGTGAGGTGATACCTTATTGTAGTTTTGATTTGCATTTCTCTAATAATTAGTAATGTTGAGCAGCTTTTCATGTGCTTCTTGGCCAGCTGTTTGTCTTCTTTGGAGAAATGTCTATTTAGGTCTTCTGCCCATTTTTGGATTGGGTAGTTTCTTTTTTTAATATTGAACTGCATGAGCTGTTTATATATTTTGGAGATTAATCCTTTGTCTGTTGATTCATTTGAAAATATTTTCTCCCATTCTGAGGGTTGTCTTTTCGTCTCGTTTATGGTTTCCTTTGCTGTGCAAAAGCTTTTAAGTTTCATTAGGTCCCATTTGTTTATTTTTGTTTTTATTTCCATTACCCTAGGAGGTGGATCAAAAAAGATCTTGTTGTGATTTATGTCAAAGAGTGTTCTTCCTATGTTTTCCTCTCAGAGTTTTATAGTGTCCAGTCTTACATTTAGGTCTTTAATCCATTTTGAGTTTATTTTTGTGTATGATGCTAGGGAGTGCTCTAATTTCATTCTTTTACACGTAGCTGTCCAGTTTTCCCAGCACCACTTATTGAAGAGACTGTCTTTTCTTCATGGTATATCCTTGCCTCCTTTGTCATAGATTAGTTGACCATAGGTGTGTGGGTTTATCTCTGGGCTTTCTATCTTGTTCCATTGATCTCTGTTTCTGTTTTTGTGCCAGTACCATATTGTCTTGGTTACTGTAGCTTTATAGTATAGTCTGAAGTCAGGGAGTCTGATTCCTCCAGCTCTGTTTTTTTCCCTCAAGACTGCTTTGGCTATTCGGGGTCTTTTTTGTCTCCATACAGATTTTAACATTTTTTGTTCTAGTTCTGTAAAAAGTACCATTGGTAATTTGATAGGGATTGCATTGAATCTGTAGATTGCTTTAGGTAGTATAGTCATTTTCACAATATTGATTCTTCCAATCCAAGAACATGATATATCTCTCCATCTGTTGGTATCATCTTTAATTTCTTTCATCAGTGTCTTATAGTTTTCTGCATACAGGTCTTTTGTCTCCTTAGGCAGGTTTATTCTTAGGTATTTTATTCTTTTTATTGCAGTGGTAAATGGGGATGTTTCCTAATTTCTCTTTCTGTTTTTTCATCATTCATGTATAGGAATGCAAGAGATTTCTGTACATTAATTTTGTATCCTGCAACCTTACCAAATTCATTGATTAGCTCTAGTAGTTTTCTGGTGGCATCTTTAGGATTCTCTATGTATAGTATCATGTCATCTGCAAACAGTGACACTTTTACTTCTTCTTTTCCAATTTGTATTCCTTTTATTTCTTTTTCTTCTCTGATTGCCATGGCTAGGACTTCCAAAACTATGTTGAATAATAGTGGTGAGAGTGGACATTCTTATCTTATTCCTGATTTTAGAGGAAATGCTTTCAGTTTTTCACCATTGAGAATGATGTTTGCTGTGGGTTTGTCGTATATGGCCTTTATTATGTTGAGGTAGTTTCCCTCTATGCCTACTTTCTGGAGAGTTTTTATCATAAATGGGTGTTGAATTTTGTCAAAAGCTTTTTCTGCATCTATTGAGATGATCATATGGTTTTTATTCTTCAATTTGTTAATATGGTGTATCACATTGATTGATTTGCGTATATTGAAGAATCCTTGCATCCCTGGTATAAATCCCACTTGTTCATGGTGTATGATCCTTCTAATGTGTTGTTGGATTCTGTTTGCTAGTATTTTGTTGAGGATTTTTGCATCTATATTCATCAGTGATATTGGTCTGTCATTTTCCTTTTTTGTAGTATCTTTGTCTGGTTTTGGTATCAGGGTGATGGTGGCTTCATAGAATGAGTTTGGGCGTGTTCCTTCCTCCGCAGTTTTTGGAAGAGTTTGAGAAGGATGGGTGTTAGCTCTTCTCTAAATGTTTGATAGAATTCACCTGTGAAGCCATCTGGTCCTGGACTTTTGTTTGTTGGAAGATTTTTAATCACAGTTTCAACTTCATTACTTGTGATTGGTCTGTTCATATTTTCTATTTCTTCCTGGTTCAGTCTTGGAAGGTTACACCTTTCTAAGAATTTGTCCATTTCTTTCAGGTTGTCCATTTTATTGGCATACAGTTGCTTGTAGTAGTCTCTTAGGATGCTTTGTATTTCTGCGGTGTCTGTAGTAACTTGTCCTTTTTCATTTCTAATTTTATTGATTTGAGTCCTCTCCCTCTTTTTCTTGATGAGTCTGGCTAATGGTTTATCAATTTTGTTTATCTTCTCAAAGAACCAGCTTTTAGTTTTATTGATCTTTGCTATTGTTTTCTTTGTTTCTCTTTCATTTATTTCTGCTCTGATCTTTATGATTTCTTTCCTTCTACTAACTTTGGGTTTTGTTTATTCTTCTTTCTCTAGTTCCTTTAGGTGTAAGGTTAGATTGTTTATTTGAGATTTTTCTTGTTTCTTGAGGTAAGCTTGTATTGCTATAAACTTCCCTCTTAGAGCTGCTTTTGCTGCATCCCATAGGCTTTGGATCATCGTGTTTTCATTGTCATTTGTCTCTAGGTATTTTTTGATTTCTTCTTTGATTTCTTCAGTGATCTCTTGGTTATTTAGTAACATATTGTTTAACCTCCATGTGTTTGTGTTTTTACATTTTTTTTCCCCTGTAATTCATTTCTAATCTCATAGAGTTGCCCTGGTATCACAATCTTTTCCCAGCCTCTTCCACCTCTGGTTCTGGCAAATTTTTCTTCCCTTAAAACTCACCCAAGCCACTCCCCGTGAACTGTATTACCTGCAAAATCCAGACTTATAAAAACATCATGTCATCTTGGACTTCCCTAGTGGTCCAGCGGTTAAGACTCCGTGCTTCCACTGCAGAGGACACAGGTTCAATCCCTGATTGGGGAAGTTCCACATGCCATGCAGTGTGCACACACACACACCCGCCTCCCCCCCCAAAAAAATCACGTAGTCTAGAAAGCCCATATTGATCCTTCCTAGGGGAATCATCTCCCATTCTCTTTGCTGCCACAGGATTTGGTACATGCCTCCCATCCAGCAGCCACCACTGCATGCCTGGAATGGGGTGACATAGGTCTCTGTCTACATCTTAGCCTTCACCATGTCCCCCTGGACCTTTCACAGGGCTAACATGAATTTAAGAAATGAGACCTCCATGAAGGCAGGGATTCTGTGTTCTTGATCACCACTGTTAAACCCATCTTGGGTTTATAGTTCTGAGGTAGACACATCATGGATATTTGATCAATATTTCTTGAATCAATGAATAAATGAATGGATTAATGGATTAATGGATGGATGAACATCTGTCTACACAAATAGACCAAATACTTAAAGCCTCAAATATAGGATCACAGAGTAAGATTCTTTTTTTTCATTCTTCTTCAGCATATGGTATGGGACTCTATCCATGGGAGCATTTAAATAATGCCGTTGGCTCATTAAGTGATTGATGAGAATAACTTGGACTTGTATACTATCTTTCCTCCAAGGAGAAGCTCAAACACTTTTAGACTAGAGTTTGTAAAACCATGGCTTGAGACATTTTTAATTTGAGAATCTTTATGTGGGCCTTGAACTGTCCAATTCTCTTCACCTCCTATTGGACTACACCTGGCCCACTTCTCTCAATGGCATTACCCACCTGGTCCCTGAAGGTGTATGAGTTTTTTTGGTTTTCTGGCCACGCTGCACGGCTTGCAGGATCCTAGTTCCCAGACCAGGGATTGAACCCGGGCCATTTTCAGCAATGAAAGCGGGGAGTCCTAACCACTGGATCACCAAGGAATTCTCAGTTTATGAGTATTTAGAAACCAGTGTCTCCTCTTTACAGATGGGGAAACAGAAGGATGGAGGGCTTAAGCATCTTGTTTCAACACAACACTCTTCCAAGAAGCCTGCGTCCAGGTTTCTTTTTCTTTAGCCTTATGATGCTGTGGGGTCCAGGTATAGGCCAATGTTTCCTAAGGTTGTAATAAACTTGGCTTCCCCAGACCAGCTTCGCCTCCCACAGCCTGAGATGCATGTAGATTCCTGATGCCTGGTCAACTCCAACAACCTCAGTGACAGCCTTTCCCAAAGGGGTGAAGTCTTTGCAGAACGAATGGCACTGTCCCCATATAGGCACCTACAGTCTGCTTGGGCACACTCACAGAGGGTAAGGGACTGACTCAACCACGTATATCTAAATAAGCCATCTCAAGAGATCCAAGGAACTTTGTAATGTTGCCTTCAGAGCAGCCTGAGACTTTGGTAATAAAAATCCTGACCCAGACTAACCAAACCAAGTATTTCCCCACCTCTAGTCCCAGGCAGCACCCACCCTGGGTTCCCCATCCCATCCATGTCTTTGACCTAAACAGAAGAGGTCACGTCCCACTCACTCCCTGGGGCTCTCTCCCTACTATCGGTCATCAGTGTTCTTCCCTCCATTCACCAGCTTACTGAGTGTTCTCTTGAGGAAGCACTCAACACCCACACAGACTACACCTGCAAGATACAGAACAACCACAGCTGGACCAGCACAGGCCCTCAGATGTGGCAGTAAGGTACCGTGATGCTCTGCTCAAAGTCTCCAACTTAACTCCAAGTAGGAGAAATTCTATTCAACAAAGGGCCTGAGGAACTCAAGAATGGTCAAGTGACATGGGAACGAGAAAAGCAAACACTTGGCTAGAGAGGTTGTGGGTGTTGAGGAGAAACTCTAGGTCAGGTGGTGGTGGATGGGTTCCTACTCCTTAGGGTAGAGGGCACTTGGGCATCACTCACAGTGCCCCCCTGAGAAGGGCTGGTTTGGAGACACGAACCTGGCACTCTGGGATCTCAATTTATACGTATTTATTGAGACCTTTAAACCTAGCATGGAATGTTCTAGGCTCTGTGGAGGGTACAGTGATGAAAGCACCATGATTCTCTCCCTCAGAGAGCTTAGCGTCTCGTCAAGAAGATAGGGCGTGGAGGCATATACCTCTAATCCAAGGCACTGTATGGGTGTGATAGGAAACATGCCAACTAACTTCAGAGGGGGCACAAAGGATGGAGAAGCAGGTGCTATTCTGTAACGTTGAGATGACGGCCATTTGGAATTATGTCATCTATTCCAAGAAAGCTAGGAAAAAAGGAAGTGAGGGACATCCATTGTGGGGATGACTCAGGTGGAAAAATGATGTCGATTCAACACACAGATACACTGAAGATTTTCTTTTTAGGAACCAAGTGAAAGGAAATGCATGCATCTGGGAAGTAAGTAATATTGAACGGAGGCAAATTATTGACCCAGAGCTGGTAACAGAACACCCCAACGTGTGCAGATGAGGAAGTGAGAGTAAAATATCTTTAGGGACTGGAGAACTGGCCAGAAGACTCATGGATTCCTAATATTGTTTATTTGCACTAAAATGTGAGTGGAAATAACACCAGCTAGAGTTCCAAAGGATGAGCCAATAATTGACTTGCTCCCTTTTATTGGCCTTCGATTCAAGGAGTTCGAAGTATTTCACATTTTTATCTTTGGACCCCCACAAACTAAGTCCATGCTAGGAACATAGTAGGTCTTGTAAATGTCAATGGATGAATGAATGGAAGCACGAACAAACAAGCAAACAGCTGAACAAGAGTATATGACGTAGGATCCAATGGTCGAACCCATACCCTCTAATACTTATTTATTTAACTTTTGGTCAAGAAGTTAATGTCTCAGGGCCCTGGTTTCCTCATCTACAAAATGGAGATGATTATAGAGATCTCCCAGGACTCTTGCAAGGATTAAATGACCTGGGAAAACACTTTGTCATCTTGGAAAGCACTAAAATAAATTCCTTTCCAAACTGCTATCTCATTTACACAGAAGATATGTTTTATTGGGGGACCAGAGAGTCATTTTTAAGCCATCCCTGTCTTGTTTGCCCTGTCTGGGAAATGTCCCACCAAATCCATTACTGGAGGGAAAAGTGCCCTCACCACTAACTCCTAGGCAAGGAAGCAGTAACAAAATCCCTGATGAAATGCATTAACCAGAGATATCTTCATGGCCATTCTTGCCACATGGAGCTTGTAAGTAGCTTAGTCTGCTACTCACAAGCAGGAAGTTCCATTATCCTTGCTCTGGGTTTGCTGAGCCCTAGAATTAGGATGTCAGCTGGAGTTGCAGGCTTTGTTCACATGGCGAAGCTGCCGATTTATCAACAACTTTTATACACACACTGACCCAAGCATGCACGGCTGACACTTGCCTGCTCTTGACAGGGTAACTGGGCCATGTGGTGACAGTATTAATTAGACAATTGCTGCTGAAGAAGGAATCTCTACAACTCTCCACCTGCTTTCCCATGATACTCGGTTTGCCTACGACAAAGAGCCAACAGGGTCTGAAAGGTCAAATGGGACGGGTGTAGTTTTCTCCAGGGTAACAGTTCCAGAAGAAACATTGGAGAAGCAGGCGACCTGAAAGACTCCTGGGATGGAACCTGGCCTCTAAGACCAAGGCACCCATTGTCCAGAGGTTGAACACCAAACCCTAAGGTCGACATTCAGGGCTCTCTGGTGGTTTTATTGGGGAAGTGAGTCAGCGACATGGTGGTAGTCTTGGCTTCCACATAGAGCTGGGTTCAAACCCCAGGTCTGCCTTGTGCTAGCTGTGCGATCCTGAGCTATTTACTTTACTCTTCTGAACTTCCTTCCATACCGTGAAAATATTTTTACCTTCCCTGTAAGAACTTCCCTTAGAACTGTCATGAGAATTAAGTAAAAAGATATACATGTAACTTTCCTACATCGGCTGTTTTCCCCTCTCCTTGCCCTCCGAAGTGCACTCACTATGGTTACTTTCTCACACATGTGCTTCACTCCATCATGTACCATCCCCTGGAGCACGCTCCCCATTCCCACCTCCAAATTAGACTCATCCCAGAAGCCCCAGCTCATAGGCTTCATCTCGGCCGAGTCCTCCAGAACTCTCCAGCTGAAGGTGACCACTTAATTTTCTGAACTGCCACGGCAATAGTGTTAGTGACCTTTCCCATGTCTGTGACCACGACATCGAGGGAGGTAATTGGTCTGTATGCAACGTGGGACTCCGTTTCAGACTGAGTTCCTTTGCCTACTCTTTTGTGGAACTGAGACCATGTGATACGCCATTCTTTATAGACCTTGAACACAGAGTGACCAAATCTCAGTTTCCCTGACTGTAGATCTGCAGGAAAAGCCCTCTGCCCACTGTCTTTCAGAAGCATGTAAAACTCATCTCCTCTGTGCCTGGAAGTAATAGAAAAGGCACTTTTTAACAAGCTCTGTGTCAATCCACTCTGCAGAGCACAATATGCTCATTTAGCCAACAAGAGTTTTTTGAGTCCTGCTGTGTGGCAGAACCCATGTCTCTCTCTGCAGTCCTTTAAAGTTTCTGCTCAGATCATGAGCTGGTTTCCAAGCGCTCCCTGAACTAGAATTCCCAAGGGAACTGATCCAACATGCACACAGCCTCCTGGCCTCAGCTCCAGAACTTCCGAAGCAGAGTTGAGAGGGCTGGAGGCTGTAATGTGCATTTTACCAAGCTCCCTTCGTGAGTCCCAAGCACGCTAGAGTTTAAGAACTAAGGCTCTAGACCACAGAGCTCACAGTGGCCGTGTCGCTCTAAAAATGTGTCCGAGACCAGTCACGCAGGGTCTGAAGGAGCGACGGGAAACGAGCAAGAGGGATTGTAATGTAAAGGGATTTCTGGGAGGATGAGTGGAAGGAATTGGGATTTTTTTTTTTTTTTTTTTTTTTGGAACACGGGCCTCTCACTGTTGTGGCCTCTCCCGTTGCGGAGCACAGGCTCCGGACGCGCAGGCTCAGCGGCCATGGCTCACGGGCGCAGCCGCTCCGCGGCATGTGGGATCTTCCCGGACCGGGGCACGAACCCGCGTCCCCTGCATCGGCAGGCAGACTCTCAACCACTGCGTCACCAGGGAAGCCCAGGAATTGGGGTTTTTATGTGGGGAGAAGAGATGGTTGTGGAGCTTTCTTCAGAGCATCCTGACAGCCCCAAGAGTTTCACAGGGAATTCGATATTCACAGATCTCATGAGGAGCCCACAGGGGACTGTGGATGTAACACGTAGCACGGGTGGATTGGGTTGATATTCCAGGGTCACTAAATGGAAGAGTCGGTTACAGAAAACCAGGAAAACTCTTTTCCATCCATAGGCTTCCATCTGAAGGTCACTGAAGGTTAAACCACAGACAGACAAGGTGATAGACTTGCAGAGGTTCCCTTCTCCTCCGAGATTTAAGAAATCAATTTTAACGTGGGAGCCAGTATAAAAACCAGTTGACTCTTTAGGGAAATGGCTCTAAGGCAATTGAATGTAGATGCTGAGTGGCGTCATGGTGGAAGGAGCAGAGGACCAGGAACTGGGCTGTGTGTGACTTTGAACAGGTGCACGTCCCTCAACTCGAAGCGACTCAGTTACCTGGAGAGCACACTGGATGGGGGTCAAAGGGCAAGGTTTGAGGCCAAGTTTTTTCTATTTACAAATGTAACATTTTGGCTAAATCCCTTAGCCCATGGAGTTTCAGTCTCCTTATCTAGAATTGTAATCGTTAGATTTTGCAAAATGTAAAATTGCTTAACGAGCACCAACTTGCTCCTTACAGAATTGTCATAAGAGTCAATAAGAAAACATACATGAAAGCACTTAGTAATCAATACATTGTTTTAAATAGATTTTTATAGTTCAGTAAGTGTAATTCTATGGGTATTCCATGCTTGCTGTATCTTCTAAGTTCTTTAATCATATGGAAGCAATATGGGGTTTGTGTGATGGGAAACAGTGTTTCTTTTTGAATCCTCTTCTACTGAGACTCTTGATAAGGGACTTTTTTGCTGGAGGGAGGCTAGGAGATCCAGTACAACATAATCTTAGAAACTTTAGGATTTGGTCCATGAATTTCTTTTTTCTTCCAGTCCATTTACGCAAGTCAGAAAGGCACTGACCAGCAGAAAAGGGATCCCTCGTGATAGCAAGGTGATGGAAGTGTGCCCTCAGGGGACCATGGCAACAGGAGGCAGCAGGGTCACTGGTCCCAAGGGCTGATAACAGCTCTTATAACTGCTCAAGCCAGGACAGACTTGAGACTTTAGCGGGAGAGAACACACCACTTTGTTTTCTTCCATATTGATTCCAGATATGATGTATCTCGCTGAAGAAATCAATACCTTCCTGATTTGCTACTGTCTCATTATAGTTCTTCTCTGATTACAGATTAGAGAGCGGCCAAGCCCTCTGCCTCCTCTGACCAGGGACAGACCCACAGGCCTTCCCTCCGGGCCCTGACCATGTGAAGGAGCCCAGGACAGGAGGAGGGGAGCACAGGGAGCCGGAAGGGCAAGCGTTTCCTTTCCAGGATGCCTGGGTCCCGTTTCTTATTCTAAGAGTCATTACCGACCTGTGGCCACCGAAGTCATGATTTTCCAAGCTCTCCGATGGAACTAGTCGCATATGCCTTAACCTCATAATAAAATGCTTTGAGCCTTTCCTGTAGTTTATTATCATTATGACTATTACCTTCACTATTATTATTACTATTATTAATTAAATTGTATGCCTTTACTATGTGCCAGGTAGGACAGTTTTATACAAATTATTTCATTCCATCTTTATTGCACTTTGTGCAGGGATTCTTATAATTCCTTCACTCTAGATGGATAACTCAGGTTAAGAGAGATTAAGTAGTTGATAGAGATTTAACCAAGAGCCAGAACTCAAACTCCAGTCTTTAACTACTAGCCATATATTGCCTCTTCTGCAAGAAGTGCTATGAAGCCAAGGCTGCTTTTGCAGTGTGGAGAATGGGCTTTTTCTCTCAAAAGGAATGAGTAAGAATATATATTTACATTTTAGCTTTTCCTGAAGCAGTGGAGAAATAGTGGGAAAAGGGGGAGGTACCCTCCCTGGTGTTGTCAGGTGTGGGGTGAAGGAAGGGTGTGCACTAACCACTGAGCAACACAACCTTCCCAGTGGATGCTTTATAGAAGAGATTTTTAAAGAGTAACAGTCTTAGGCTTCCCTAGTGGCGCAGTGGTTGAGAGTCCGCCTGCCCATGCAGGGGACACGGGTTCGTGCCCCGGTCCGGGAAGATCCCACATGCCGCGGAGTGGCTGGGCCCATGAGCCATGGCCGCTGAGCCTGCGCGGACCGTGCCCCCCCAAGGGGGAGAGGCAACAAAAGAGAGAGGCCCACACGCAGCAAAAAAAAAAAAAAAAAAAAAAAAAGAATAACAGTCTTATTCCATTGAGGAAGCAAATAAATGAACCAAAAATTTTTGGTTGCTTTATTCTAGATTAGTATAGTTTATGCTATATCCCTAAATTCTAGATGATTATATTCTGTACTATATCCCTAAAAAAAGGAAGATTTTAAATAATTCAGTTCAATTAGGCAAAACAAACAGCAGCTCGCCATCGCTGTGAATACCTAAGACCTACATTTCTAAGTGGTTTGCAATCTCCAATTCGTCCACACAACCTCACCAGTGGAGAGTTAAAACTATCTCTGAAGAGGCGGTTCATCCTATTCAGGCCTGACCCAGAGAGTCCGTTGAAGCCAAGAAAAAAAAATCTGCAACGCATTTTCTTTTTCTAGTTCTCTTTTCTTGCATTTCCAGAGTCCCTGTGGATTCTCCCACCTGTCTACATTCAGGAGCCTGAGTTTCCTGAAAGCATCTATAGGAACCTAAAGGGAAAACGGTACAGTCAGCAGCAGTCGTGCTGGGTCAGAGGGCTCTTGAAGGCCGGGGGTGTGGGAGCAGATGTGGGTGCAGGAGGTGGGTCTGCAGAAAGTACCAGCACCCCTGGGTTCTGCCGAGTCCCAGGGAGAGACTGGTGGGGTCGGGGACCGCGGCTGCAGACCAACTGTGCTCAGAGGGCCAGCTCCGACGGGACATCAGGTAAGCACACCTTTGCGGCACCTCTGACGGGCGGGCACCCTACTCTAGGAAGACACACCCCACCCTCCAGGTCTCCAGGCAGATACCTTCTTCTGGAAGCCTTCCTCAACCTCCCAAGACTAGATTCGGCGTTTCCTGGGCTCCCCATCCCACGTTGCAGTACTTACTACACTGCAGTGAAATTGCTCGGTTTTACGCTTCTGTTTCCCCTACTAGACTGGCATCCTTGAGGGCACAGACTCTGTAATCTTCAACACTGCCTCCCCAGGAACTAGCCCAGTGCCGGCCCATAGCAGCTGCTCCTGAAATGCCAACTCTATGACATAGGGCTGCATGCAGAGCTAAACGTGTGTTCGCCCCACTGCTCCTCACAGCAGCACCAGGCATCACGGCACCTTAGGCCTCTGCTCCCCGAGGAGAAGCAGTAGACATGGAGCCAGGGTGGAGGGGAAGCGCTTGGAGTCCATCTGCCTCCATCCAAATTCTGCTGTGGCACTTCAAGTCACTTAACCCCCCCCAAAGCCTTTCTCCTCTGCTTCCTTGTCTGTAAAATGGGCACCTCATAGGACTGTGATGAGGATTAAAGAGGAAAGCTATGAGAAGTGCAGGAGCCAAAAGACAGCAGAGCTGAGTGGGGAGGTGAGGAGCACAGAGATGTAAGCCGGCATGTAACCTCAGGCAGTGTATTTAAACCAAGCCTCAGTTTTCTCATCTGTAAAATGGGGCCAATAGCATAGCTGCAATGCTAAACTGCCTCCCTAAGACAGGGCAAGGAGCTTCCTCCTGCCGTGGGGCACAGGGAGGAAGGGCTGAACTGATGGGTGAGTCTGGACCAAGGAGCTGAGCAGCTGTGGTTCAGCTCTTCTGACATTTCTCTTTCAGACCTGCCTGGCTGCAGGACAGATTTCTCAGGGTGCACCTCCTGAGCTCCCACTCTGTCGGGCCCCAGGGCTAGGCACCAGCAGAACATCAGTACATCAAACAAAGTCCCAAACCAATAAGCATTATAAGTAGCTTAAAAATAAGCCAGACCGAAGAAAAGAGAGTAACAGAGAGTGCAGCTATTTTAGGAAGAGTGGGCAGGGGCGGCCTCTCCAAGGAGGCAAACAGCCGAGCAGTGACCTGAATAAATTGATAGCAAAGATGCTCCCAGAGAGGGAGCAGCATGTGCCAAGGTCCTGAGGCAAGAGAGAGCGAGGAGTGCTCAGGCGACCCCAGAAGGGCCCGGTGGCTGGGGAGTGAGCTGGGAGGGTATGAGAAGGTAAGGTCAGGGCAGTAGGCAGGGTCTCCATGCAGAGCTTTAGAAGCAAAAGTGAAAGAGCCTAGATTTTGCTTCTAATGGGAAACTATGGCTTCAGAGCAGAGGAGTAACATGACCGGATTTACAGTGTTAAATCCACACTCTGGCGGCTGTGTTGAGAGGGGGCGAGAAAAGAGCCAGTGGGGAGGAGACTTAGGTTGTCAGAGCAAAGAAATGAGGATGCGGGGATCGGGCGAAGGTGGTGGGAGAGCTGAGGGGTGGTCGAAAGGGAGACACTTTGTTGGGATATATTTATTCACTGTAATTTCTTTGTGTGTGTGTGTGTGTGTGGTATGTGGGCCTCTCACCGTTGTGGCCTCTCCCGTTGCGGAGCACAGGCTCCGGACGCGCAGGCTCAGCGGCCATGGCTCACGGGCTCAGCCGCTCCGCGGCATGTGGGATCTTCCCGGACCGGGGCACGAACCCGCGTCCCCTGCATCAGCAGGCGGACTCTCAACCACTGCGCCACCAGGGAAGCCCCACTGTAATGTCTTGTCAAATTAGACGTGAGATGGGAAGAAGAAGTCAGGAAGACTCGAAGGCGTTTGGCCTGAATAACCAGGGGCTCAGTTGTGCTCGTCCTGAGGTGGGAGCCCTGGGAAGGGGCCGGTTTGGCTCTGGATGGGGTGATACGAGGGCACAGCTGCCTCTCTCCCCTTCCTCCTCTTGCTCCACGTGGCAAGAGACTTGACTGTGGGGCAGAGGCTGGGTGCATCCAACCCGGGCTGGGACCACATGGGCAAGTGTGACTCAGGGTGAAATATCAGAGGGCCCATTGTGACCACAGCCACGCTTGCCCTCTAGTTCAGCTTTATCTCTAAAATATGCCAACGGTAACTCCACCTTTCTAACTGTGAGGTCCTACTTCTCAACTGGTCCAAACTAGGAAAGAAAGATCATGTATAAGCTCCCTAAAATCACAGCACTAGAATCAAAAAAAAAAAAAAAATCATCCTGAAAACTCACTTTTGTATAAATAAGCCATTCATGTCCAATACGTATGAACCCAGGAGAGGCAATATATTAAAATGTTGAGGTTTCCAATCTGCAGCCTGAGTTCATAAATAAGGAACCTATGAAAACATTTGCACACCAAGTATTTCTGCAAACTAAATCAACCACGCACCCCTCCCAGCTCCGTAATGATCCCTACTGCTTCCAGGCAGGCAGGGAATTTGCGAGATTCTGAGAAGGCCAGGAGGACGTGCCCCGAGGCCAAGACCATTATGAAACGTCCTCGCCTCCTCTGTCCAAGCTTGGCCCACCTAACTGACCACCCAGGCATGGTCCAGCATCAGAGGAGAATTACATGCACCAATCTGGCAAGCTCCACCCAACCACAAATGGGGACCCATCCAATCAGAGGCCAGAAAAATGTGCCACTGATCGCAGTTAACACTTCCTGACCAGGCACTGTGCTGAGTGATCTCATCCCATCTTGCACGCACTAGGAGGTAGGAACTCATCTCCTATCTTAATATAAGAAAGTTAAAGCAACCTGCCCCAGGTCCCCAGGTCAGTAAGGACCAGTGTCTGGCGTTGCACCCAGCCACCCAATTCCAGAGTCCAGATCTTTACCCATTCTCCCTCCATCACTTCTAGAACCCTCTGTTCCTGCTACTCCAACTCTTAGCAAAATGCCTCTCTTCCTCCAGGCTGATAAACGTCCACTCCCAGCCGACTGTCAGTCTCTATTTTGTACCGAGACAGGTGGGTCTTGACAAATAAAAAGTGATGGTGTAACTAGGCAGTGTCAGTAGTGATGCTCGCCAAGGGGAGAACAGAGCGTGTGGCTTTGCGCCCGCTCTGAGCATGACGGGGGCCCTGGGGTGACTCACTCTGCAAATGCTTCTGACTCCACAGAGACGGCAGAACTGGAGCCTGGCCCGGCCATCAGGCACCTTAGCCCTGACCCTCTAGCCCCAAACTTCAAAGGATCACAGCGTATGCGAGGAAGAGACTCCTGATGCAATTGTCCGACGATGCAGCCAGCCTCTGGATGGATGGTAGGGAAGGGCAGGGGGACTTCAATAGCAGATAATCCCAAATGCATTTCTTTTCAGCTTTAGGAAGTATTATAGGATTTTTTAAAGATTTTTTTTTTTTTTTAATGGAGAGTAGTTTTGCTTTCTAGATTATGCCTCAAAAATACGAATCAGACTAAATCTCTCCTCTGTTTAAAATCCTTCAGGGGCTCCCCAGTGCTCTCGGGGAGGCTGTCCTTGCCTGGACCTTGCCCTCTGTGCTCCATCCCCTGACATCCCATGCCCTCTCCTCCCCACATCCACAGCCTGCACCCCAGCTACATCCGTGAAGCAGGGCGTGGCGGCTGTATTTTTGGTCTTCCCAGAATGCTCTGCCTGCCTCTTTTCTTCAGGTAATAAAAGTCCTCTTTCCTGTGGGAACCTGTTCAGTGTGGTCCAGGGGTACTGACTCTGGACATGCATCCTTCCCAAGGAGAGGTCCAGGCCAGGACCTTGTCAAAGTTTCTCCTTCTCGTCCCAGCTGGGAGGGCCTGTGATCTCGGCAGAACTGACTTCTTGTAATATTGGCTGTACAGAGGCTGGGAGAGAAGTGTCTCTCTCTAGATTCACACGTTCAAAGAAACACATAAGGCCAAAACTACACAAGTGACTCCTCCCTTCTCCTCGCCTCCATCATCCCACCCTCCACAGCAGAGGAAGCTGCCTGGGATCAAGTGAACCTCAAAACAGCAGAGGGACCTCCCTGGCAGTCCAGTGGATAAGACTCCGCACTCCCAATGCAGGGGGCCCAGGTTCGATCCCTGGGCAGGGAACTATGTCCTGCATGCTGTATCTAAGAGCCTCCATGCCGCAACTAAGACCCGAGCAGCCAAATAAACATTTTTAAAAAGAAAAAGAAAAGCAAACAGAAAACAGCAGAGCTGAGATGGACGGAGGGAGACACAGAGCCCTGAAGATTATCTCTGCGTACCTGGCCCAGTGACGTCTGCAGCCCCTCGACTTCTTAGCAACTGGAAGCAACACGTTTTTTCTCTCTAACTACTTTGAGTTTGGGTTCTACTATCTATGATCACATAAGAACCTGCAGTTCTGAAATATGCCTTGTCGTTTTCATTTTCTGTGATGCCTCTGCACATGCCGGTCCTTCTGCCTACAACTTCAGTACTAACCTTGTCCACGGACCTAGTCAAGACTCACATGCAATGTCTCTGCTTCTGGAAGCTTTCCAGGTCCCTGCAGACTTTCCTCACCATGCAGTAACCCCCGGGGGTGCAGGTGCCTCCCTGCACTGGACTCCGCTCCCTGAAGAGACCAGGTTCTGACCCTCCATCCTCAGTCTTTAAAGGATGGGAAGGCAGAAGGACTCCCAGACCCAGAGGGACAGCCGTGTGGTGCTGTGACATCGGGGAGGAAAACGGCCAGCCTACAATGACCCAGCAGGGGACGAGCATGCAGCCCCACTGTCCTGCTGCCCTTACCTGAGGCTCAGCGGTCCAGGTGATATACTCCTTATCACCTTGAGGTTACAGAACAGGTGTAAAAGCATGGACAGGAGATTTAGAGGAGGAAAGAGAAAATACCCAGCAATCCCGAGACTCCCCTCTGAAGGGATAAGAGAGCCTGCAAGGGGGAGATGGAGGGGCTTTGCGACCTTTGGGTGCCCTTAACCTGATCGCCCCCATAGAAAGTGTTTCTTTTATTGAGGTTTCTTGAATGACCTCCCTTGAATGCGCTGTTTCGTCTCCTGCCTGGACACTGATACATGTAGACACCCCAGGTTCCCTCCCCCTCCCCCCCGGCTCTGGCACACCTCACTTTGAAGAGGCAGGACTGGCCACGTCCGAGGCAGGTGCAGGATGCCAGGACGCCGAGGGCTGGTGGAGCCGAAGGGAACGAGGAGCCTCAACGTCCTGCCTGGCATCCCATAGCAACGGAGCTAAGAATAGACCTCGGCCTCCTGCCGTCCACCCCTCAGAGCATGTCTCCATCATTTAGAGCGTACGCAGCTCGGCAATCACCACGGGAGCCCCACCTCCATCCCGAGGGAAGCCGCTACGTTTCATTGAGCTCACTAACGTTTCTCCTAAACGTAGAGACCGTTTGGGGGTGTTTCCTGGAGGAAGGAGGAAAACGCGAGCAAAGCAAGCAGACCTCTTCCTGGATCGGATGCCGCAGCCCCAAACCAGCCCGAGCAGCAGCGAGCCTAGCAGTGAGTCAACCCAGAATTGCAGATACAGCCAGCCGCCCGAGTGGCCCTGACAGCCTCTGCCCACCCACCCCAAGCGTGGTCGATGCCCGGCGAGCCTGCTCTCGCGACCGCAGCCCTCCCCTCCCCACGTGGCACCGACACTGCAGAAGGCTCACTGGGCTGGGAACCCGAGGGCTGGGCTCCTGTCCCAGCTCTGCCACCAGCTAGCAGCGTGACCTGAAGCAAACCACTTTCCTTTTCTAGGCCAAGGTTTTCTCCTCTGCAAAAGGAGGGTGTTGGAATTCTGGCCTCTGAAGGGATTTCCGCCTCTCTCTCTCTCTGTGGTTTTATGGTTTCCCAGCTCGGCTTCTCAGCATTTGGGGTGCAGCGGTTTTTCACAGTGCAGATTGGATGAACCATAGCTGAATGCTTAACATTCCTGGCTTTTGGCACCAATGACAATCCCAAACTTTTTACTCATATCCAAACACCCCCTAGGAGGGCTGTTCTGCCCTAGGTAAAGATTTTGTCCAGAAAGGGCCAAAAGAGTCAGGAGGAAGTGTCATTTTTCTTTACAATCCCCTGGCCCCTGCTTCAGGAAAGGCAAGGATCTGTTCATCTCTAGGAAAATACCAAATAATTCAGTCCCATGCAGGCAGATTACCTCGGGGAGTTAGAATGAGAGGGCTAATAATGTCTGTATGTTGGATTCCATCCTTGTGGAAGAAGTGTTTGATTCCAGAGCTCCCAGCAGTCTTGCTGACACCAGTCAAAAAACTCTGGGCTGTGGCTCCCCGGGGATGGCTATAGAACATTATTCATGAACCCAGCTGTAAAAATGCAAACTCAAAGACCTGAAACACTAAGACTAGAAGATATTTCCTTCCTATAGCATCCTATACTTTTGAAAATGACGTCATATGTATTTTCACAATGGAGCTTTGCCATGAAGAAGGAAGGGCTGGTCTTCCAGCTTCGTCTTACGGTTGCTGTGAGGGTGCTTGTCCAGGGTCCCACCAGAACCTCAGTCTCCTGGGCCCCTGTTTTATGTTTGTTCATGCTTCAGAAGGAAGAGAGGCAGGGGCACGGCAGAGGGAAGCTGGGGCTTAGGCCTCGTAATGAAATTGGGGTGAAATGGGGGACTTCCCTGGTGGTCCAGTGGTGAAGACTCTGTGCTTCCAATGCAGGGGGCACGTATTCGATCCCTGGTTGGGTAAATGAGATCCCAAATGCCATGCGCCACAGGCAAAAAAAATTTTTTAAAAAATGGGGGTAAAATGGAAGGCCCTTCATCTCTGGTCTACGTAGGGCATGACGGACGGGGCACAGAGAAGCCTGGGCTGCAGAGGGCCCGTCTGATATCGGGCCCCAGCAAAAGGGCCGGTGGTTCGGAAGAGCCAGACTTGGGAAGAAGTGGGTAAGTACTAGAGCTGATGGAGAACACAAGTTAGCAGAGCCCATGGGAGGCTGCTCCCCGGAGAGCTGGAGGCTCCTGGGGAGATGATAGGCCCAGGAGGGGGATGAGGGGAGATGATGGTACCTGAACTGCTTTGACTCATCCTGCACGGTCAAGGTAGGAAAGCAGCCTCTATGGAGATGGCCCACAGGGTTCCACTCCCGGGCCATCAGTACAGAATGAATCCTTAGGAGACCCTCCCCTTCCCCGTGCTCTCAAGGTCACTCCCTCCGCACTCCACTCCAGGCCACTCTGATCTGAAAGTCTGGGGTTCCAGCCCTGGGGCTCCCCCTCAATTATACTTGAGCCCCGAGGTCACGGACTGATGCCTCTATCCCTGGTCTTCCTACTGCCAAGATCTCTACAATCTGACGTGGGCAGAATAATCCAGAGGAGGAATGCTGATGTCCACAGAGATTCACCGAGCTGGTGATTAAGCCGTGACCAGCGCACCTCACCGGCTGCCGTCACCAAAGACTAAGGGTCCCGACTGCGAAGGCGCTGCCCTAACCCTTCACGGGGAAAAATCCATCGGGCTTCCCTGCTCCCTGCCAACTTTTTATGAATGTGTTTATTAGGTGCGAAATCTCCACTTTCCCATGTTTGAAGAGAGGAGGGAGAAGATAGAGGAAACCTAGACTTCCTCTCCTCCATAAGGCAAAATTTCAAATAATCAGCAGACCCACAACAGATGGACTGTGCTTTAGCACTCCTGAGGGGGAGAGGATGAAGCAGTCTGTCTCTGTCTCTCTCTAAATCGAGAGAGAGGACTTGAGCCAGTGTGTGTGTGCGTGTCCATGTGTGTGTGTATGTGTGTGTGTGTGAGAGAGAGAGAGAGAGAGATGAGGCGGGAGGGGAGGGAAGGAGAGAGGAGCCAGACCATGAAAATGAGAAACAAGAAGCAGAAACCACTCAGAGGAGAAAAAGGAATTGAGGACCCCGGGAGACCAACCCGGGAGAAGTCAGTCTCGGGGCAGCGGGCAGGATGGGGAGAGGAAAGGAGAAAAAGAAAACCAGGAAACAAAGCAAGACACAAACCAAAAGACAAACTGTTAGTACAGGGACTCAGCGATTCTGCGTTGGTAACTAACCACCTCACTGGTTATCTAAATGGAACACGTCATAAAAGCAGACTTTGGGTAAAACCAGCTCGTTAAAGGATGCTGGGCAGGACTCAGGAGAGCTGGGATCTCCTTCTGTCCCTGCCACCCACGGGCTGGTGGCCCTGTCCTGCACCTCTCATCCTAGGACTCTTTCTACGTGGAAACTTCTTTCCAATTCTCACGGTCTATGAGATCATGGAAGGCATGAGGGTCAGACCTCGGAAGCATTTGAAGAAACGTGGATCGTGTCACAAAATCCTATCCTAGCAAAAGAAGCAGTGGCATCTTCTCCACGCTGTCCCTGGGGTTTACGTGAGCAGAAACCTCACATGTTGTGAAATGGGTGAGTGCAGTCAAAGCCAGGCTGGGCGTGGAGCAGAAGACCTGAGGAGGGGTCCACCGGCCCAATGCTCTGTGACCGTTTCTGCCCTGGGATTCCTGGGCCGGGGATGAACTGGTCTTGCACAGTCAGGCTTCAGCCATCAGGGCAGAGAGCCCTGGAGATGGGGCCTTGGGGAGAGCACACGGCAGTGGCCCTGCTGTGCTGACACACGCTCTCCTCTCAGCCCTTCCTGCCCACCCCTCCTCGCCACGAGGCTCAGCCTCCCTGCCTCCAGCAAGGCTACGCTCTGTCATTTGTTTGTTTTCCTTTGGGATTTCCTGGTTTGGGTTTTCTCGTGTGGATTTTCCTAAGACCCTGTTACCCTAAATGCACTCAAGATGTTCCAGCTGCTCGGGAACAGCTCTGACCAGCTCACATATCCAGTTCTCCATCCTCTACCTGGCTTAGCTGGCTTACCTAGATCGTCTCAGAGAAGGCTGAGCAGTATGGTTGAGAATGGCCCTGGAGCCACTGGCTGGAGTCCCTGCCCTTCACTTCACTTGTGTGACCTTGGGCAAGTGACCTAAGCTCTGTGTCTTGGTTTCTTCATCTATAAAACGGGGATGCTAATAATAAGATCTGCTTCCTGGGGCTGCTGTGAGGATTAACGGTGCGACACGTGCAGCTCTAAACACTGTACCTGTCATAGTCTAGGTGCTTAATAAATGTCAACCCTCAGCCATAAATTCCCACACCTTTGCAGCCCAGGACAACACCATCAAAGATGCTATTTCCTAGCGTGTATTGTGACCAAGCTTCTGCCTGAATCATCACTGATGGTGACAGATGACCCGTCAAGGTCCACCCTCCTTGCTGGTTACACTTGGTATCATCCCCAACACTTAGCCTGGGTCCACACACAAGCGGAAATGATTTCAATGCAGATTGTTGAAATTCCCCTGTCCGTTTCTTGTCTGCAAGCAGCCACTACGCTCTCCTCTGCTATTCCCTCCTGAAGAGTCAGACGCGTCCTCTCTGACAAGAGTTCACATTTCTGCTACAATCCATTGTTATTCTGCACACTTTTCCTTCCTCCGCTCTCTGCCTGAGATTTCCGGGCTGCCTTCTCTCACAAGATCTTTTCACACACCCCAGAGCAGCAGCTCTCTTTCTCTTTTTATTCTATTAACTCTTCCAAGCATCTATCCTAGAGAAAGAGCCTAGGAACAGCTAGCTCCCAACCGTGGGTATGGGGCGAGCTTGGCCTGGCGTCCTGGTCCATCATGAACTGTCCGTCCGACACAGCAAAGAGTGTTTGTGTCCCTGTGGGAAATGGAGGTCCTTGGTTCTTCTCAGCAAACAGCTCTGACCACCTCAGGGTGAAGGGTCTCAAACGACCTGGGTTTTCTCCCAGCTTCCAGTCCCTCCTTTTCCGTGCTGCCCACACACCTACCCCACCTGGGGTGGCCAGGAGTCTTGCAAAATCATATACAACCCCCCATCACCTGGTGATCTGAAAACCAGGAGGTCCTTCGAGATCTGCCGGGTCCCTGCCTCTCCTGTCTCATCCCTGCCCTTCCCCTCCTCTCCCTGCCAGGCTCCCAAGTCCATACTTTACCCACACGGGTGAAAGCAGCAGCAGCTCTGCAAACGCACCAGGGTCTCTCACACTTCCGGCCTCCTGGGACGTCTGCCAGGCTAACTCCCACTTGTCTCTCAGCTTTTCACCTCCTCCGAGAAGCCTTCTTGGTCCTCTTTCCATGCTGCCCACCCACCCCACCTCGCACCAGCCCAGGCAGGCAGCGCTCCTGCCTTTTCTTTGCTCTCTGTCCCGGCACACAGCACACAAAACCACTGGACTTGTCTTATGTAGCCTCTCTGCTACTTGGAGCTTTCTGAGGGCAGAAACCATACTTTCCATCAAGTCCCAGGGTCATCACCGTCACTGACAACCGATGAAGGATTTTCCTACTGGAGTTCAAATGGAACTGAATTGAACAGGAGGAAACAGAGCTGGATTTTTCTGCTGGCCTAAGAACTAACAAAATCACCTTAGGCAGAACAAACTTCAGAGGAATGGGAGTCAGCAGGTCCCGACGGGGACACACAACAGCTGACTCTCAGCTGTGTGGTCCATCTCCTTTGCTCCCTGGTGGCCTGTGAGCTACAGACGCCAAGAGATTGAACTGGGCCCAGCTTTTTTGCTAAGAGCTACCCGCCACAGATAAGCACACGTCAAGACAGATACAGAGAAGAGTAAATGTCAGTTTCAGCTCAGATCTGACACATCCTGGAGATTATCAGGTGTATGCAATCTTTGGTGGGCAGCAGAGGTTCTGGGCTCATCTGCGGTTTGGGCTGAGATCCGGGCTTTGGGGGTCTGGGTAGCAGAGAAGGGTCCCCGGCTGTCCACTGAATCTGCAAACTCTCCCCCTTTCCCATGGCTTGGCCTCTCCTTCTCTTCACCCGGCTTTGCTCCCCAGCCAGATTCTATGACCAGAGCCACAGAAGCCTTCCCGTCCTGCTTCCACATCCTAGCGTTTCCTGTGGGCCCTGATACCCCAGAATTCCCCTGTTAAGATTAAAGGACCACGTGGGACTTCCCTGGCGGTCCAGAGGTTGAGACTCCTAGCTTCCACTGCAGGGGGCACGCGTTCCATCCCTGGTCGGGGAACTGGAATCCCGCATGCACGTTGCACGGCCAAAGAAACAGAAAAAGATAAAAGAAGTATGAGGTTAGCATTGGTCTTGGGCCAAATGAGCTCTCGGGGTATCAAGAACCTGATCTTGTACAGACAGTGCCAAGTTCTTCTGCACATATATCTAAATGAAACTGGAAAAAAAAAAAAAACCATAGTAAATGTTTATAATTCTTGCACATTTCCTTTGATAGGCTACTCAGAAAGTCCCATCCCCTAAATCGTCGAGACAAGAAGAGGGCTTGGGAAGGAAGGAAGGAGTTAAAGGAGCAGCTCAGAAACCGCTGATGTCATTTAGGTACAGGCTCCCAGGCTGGCAAATGTTAAACCTCAGCATCTGAAAGCCAGGGGCAAGAGGATCCATTTCCCAGCCTGGGGGAGACTGATATCTACACAAGTGACTTCTCCCAGAGTAGAAGAGGCCAGACACCAACCTTGGTCTAAAACGGGATGAACAGACGGTTCCTAGACCACATCTGAAACCAGAGCACAGCAAAGTGGGCTTGAAAATCAATTGTGACTTGGAGGGAAGAATGACACCCTGCAGAAAGCTGGCTATGATCTCCAGCAAGAGGTGACAACGGAGGGCAATGAACTACGGGAGGGAGAGCTAGGCAGCGTGGGCAGGAAGGGCACGCTTCTCCTGGGGCCGGGACCCTCACCTGGTATCCTCCTCCAGGGTCCACGGATGGGTGTCCATCCAAGATCACAAGTGAGGTCACAGTTGGGCCAGCTAGGATGGAGAGATGGGTGAGAAGCTGATGTCGTCATAACAATATCTGGGAATTCTGGAGTTTTCATGCCATCTCAACTTCCAACCTCTTCCTCTTTGCTTCAGACCTCGTTGGGAAACTATTATGCATAGTTGACATTTTTCGTGTGACCACGCTTGCGAGGCACTGTGTTGAGTGATTTATCTCATTTGATCCTCATCAGAACCCTCTATGGTCAATATTATCATTAACCTCACTTTACAGGTGAGTAAACTGCTGCATAGAAGGTGAGGTAACTCCTGTAAGGTCAGATGGTGAGTGTCAGAGTGAGGATAAGACCCAGCTCAGACTGCCTTCAGAGCTTGAACTCTGAATTAGTAGAATTGGGAAAAAACAGAGCATCAGGAAATATGATACAAATAGCCACCAATGGGAAGACACATTCTGTAAGGGACAAGCTCATACAAAAGCATCCGAATTCTCTAACTTTTGCCAAGAAAAAACACTGCAAGATGGTTGGCCTGGGGAAGCATAGAGCCTGTGGTCATAAAACAGAATAATTCTCTAAATGAAAATAACTGTTGCACACAGAGACACAGGTACCATGCCCAGGACGCTTGGGAATAACCCCTTGGCTGGAAGTGGAAGATGTAAGGTGGGGGAGACAGTGGGAAGGAAAGAGAAGAAGACCCTATGTTCTCCTTTCTTTTTCATTCAAGCTTTGCAGAGAAGTGACATCGAATTATTCCCTCCTTCCTCTGTAACCAACAGAGGGCAGAGACCACCCAGATCAAATCCATCAGGAAAATACTTTCCAAGGGAAATAATCATCTCAATCACAGGACTTTGGCAGGCAGGAGAGGTTTGGAGGAACATCAAGAAAGATCTAAGGATAATGATACTGGTCAGCAAATTAGATACGGCATTGCAATCCAATAAGACAGCAAAATCCAATGCTAATGTGACTTGCAAAAGTTTCCCAAGCCAAGGCGTCAATCACACTGGTAGGAGGAGTGATGAGCTCTTGTTTATACCCCTGGCCTTTCACCATCACAGGATGGTATTCGATGTGTTCTGGAAAGCTATCAACCAACTGTCAGTGATCCTACGAGGACAAAAGATGGAAATGGGATGAGCAGGAAAGATGTGGGTGGAGGGTCAGCAACTATGTAAATGTTTACTAACTAACAGGTGTGAATAGATAGTGGGTGAGGTGAGCAGATGAAAACTAGAGGGTTAATGCTAAAAAAAAAAAAAGCAATAGTTAAATTGTTTATTCAGTGGAATATGTAAAGAAGACGACGAGAGAGCTTCAGGCTGCCAAGATTCAAAGGGACCCTGCTCTAGATTCGAGGTCATTCTCATCATCCCAGATACATGACTTCACTTCGTTAAAGGTTTCCCATGAACTGTGATTTGACAACTTCCCTCAGGAACGTAGGCTAATTTCTTATCATCGTTACACACACAGAAATGCCTTTTTGGATTGAACTCAAATCTTTCCTGCTCAACTTAACCCATTTCTTTTTCTATTGCCTCCAAAAGAGAATAATTTCTTTGTCTGCTACTCTATGTGAAAAAAAAAAAAAAATCCGTGCTTCAAGGCTAGTAAGGAACCATTCAGTTTTCTCTTTCTCAAACTAAGCAATCCTCATTTCCCAACTTTTTCATGTCTCTCATCTTCCAAATCCCTGCCCATTTTTTTTTTAAGGAAAAAAAAAAGCCAAGAGCTAGGTAGGGACTTAAAAATCATCTAGCTCACAGCTCTGTGACTACAGATGAAAACTCACGTTAACAAACGACCCAGCCCTCACCTTCCAGAGCAGGGTTCCTCAGCCCCGGCGCCATCGGCACAGAGGCTGTCCTGTGCATTGTGGGAAGACCAGCAGCATCCCGGGTCTCCAGCCACTAGATGCCAGTAGCACCACCACCCCAGTGGTGACAACCAAAAAGGTCTCTAAAGAATGTAAATATCCCCTGAGGGCAAAATAAACCCAGTTGAGACCGTATCCAGTGGAATTCATCTCTTTCCTCAGATTGTGGACCCTTCCATGTATCCCAGGTTCAGAAGTAGCAAGGTTAAGTCCACCCAGGACTTAACCTCCTCCAATGCCGGGACCATGTCCTCCTGACAGCATGTGAGCTACTGCACTGGGCTTTGGCTCTCTTCTCCAGCAACCACGACTGGAGACTAACCAGCCAGCCAGCACTGTGCTACGTGCTGATGAGAGAAACAAACGGGGCTTCTGCTTTTCCTCCTCAGCCGCAGGTCAGGACCAGAGTCATCATTCCCTTTCTGGGGTCCAGGTTCTCTGGAAGCCAGAGATCTGGAGCGCATGCTCCCTGGGGGAAGCGAAGCTCTTACCACCCAGCCGCTTAGCCCTTGAGCCCCACTCTGAGCTCAAAAGATGCTAAGTGTCTAGCACTTATTATGACCCCATTGTCTACAAGTCTCTGTGAGCATCCTCCGTGCCCTGCATCAGCCCCATCGGCAGGCTGCATGCACTGAACCACACACAGAAGCTCTGCTTGCAGACCAGCTTCAGGATCAGGTCCCTGGTCTGGAGATGCTTGTAGTCTTTTCAATGGCACGCCAGGAAAAAGAACAGAAACAAACCAAACACGCACTGTGCAAAAACCACGTCGTGGCTGGAGTCACCGCACTCTCCCTGGAAGGCGGGAACGGAGAGGAAAGAAGCCGGGTCCCGCCCCTCACTCACCCAGCCACCTACACTACTGCCAGTTAAAGACAGCACAGCTCAGCAGAAACCACGACTTCAATTCAAATGAGGTCAACCGAGCCCAGCTCCCCCATCGAACGCAAAGATAATACACTTATTAGGGTTGTTATTCATCGTTGTTAACCCTGGTTAGTAATCCTGATTAGTATGGTGTTTTTTACTCTAAATAAGCCTTAGGAGAATCACACCCAGGAGGTACATCCAGATTGAATGGGGAAGAGCTGGGCTCATTACCAGTTTGCAATTTGAGGCCGTCAGGAATGAGTGTTACCTGTTCAGAACCACAGTGGATCCGTAGTCTCGATGTCCCCCATTTGGTGTCAAAGACGATGCTACCCAGGGAGGTCCTATCACTTGAGGTACAAGCTCAAGCCTTGGGAATTACCATACTCTCCCCCTTTGCCAGGGGAAAATAACTTCCAAGTCCAGACACATGGTAAGTCTGAGTGTGAACCCGTTTTATGTGAATTCCTTTCCAAGCCCTAGATCCTTCAGCATTAGCTTGAAGAAGCTCTTTTTTTTTTTTTACAAAATAATTTTCCAAATATATTATTTTCAACAAAGTAGAAAATAGATTTGCAATCGCTTCCCTGTTGGGAAAAATTAGTCCCTGTGTTTTTCCTTCATTTACAATTTAATCGCCAAACGGTGTTTTTAAACCATCATTTGGTGATGAGGGTCCTGTTTAGCTTGAATGAGCTTTGGGAAAACTGAAGGGTTTTTTTTAACAGAGTAATTTCTATTTTAAAATAATATACAACAGTACCTAAGGTTCAGAAAGGAGAGAAAAACACCCAGAATCCCACCATCCAAACAAAACATTTGAGGGGATCCCCACCCTACAATGGGTGAGCATGTTTAATGAGATGCTCAATGGATGAAGGATGCTGATCCAATCAGGATTTTAGGAGGAGGGCAGGGCACTTAGGTTGCCTGAGAAAAATCAAAGCACAAAATAGCCCAGCTGGGAAGATGCGTTTTGAAGGAGTTTTGGAAAAACTCACTATCATCCCATCTGTTTAAGCTATAACACGGTAAAAAGTCTCTCTCGCCTCTGATACACACTCTTGCTGGCCTCCTCTCTCTTCTCGGATGGAAATCTTTCCTTTATTTTTCTCCACTCTGTCCCATCAAGGCTGTGTGCTGCCTAGCCCAGAGTAGGCATTTGTGCACACCCCGGAGAAGGCCTTTAACCCCACCACCTGCCGGCGCACCAAGAAAGCAGAAACCCCAGTGTGAATCACTCTGCAGACCAGCTCTGCTGAGAGTTTAGTCTTCTCACGGGCGGGATGCAAAAGAGTACCTTGCACGAGTCTCTTCTACACAGCACAAGATGGAGACTGGGCCACAATTTGTCTATTTAGGTCGTTATAAACAACGTTTCAGAATAACGAAATCATCTGTAATTAGAGCACAAAGGGAAGTTGAGAGCTCTATGGCTCATTAAGCCCACCAAGACAACCAAATCCAATACTTTAATCCAAAAACATATCCTCACACAGTTTTAAGACTAATGTTTCCCAAGTCTTTTTTCAGTCCTGAATGAAGATATGAACTGGCTGAGTTGCACTTAGATCAGTGGAGGGGAAGACGTCCCCCCATGTCCAACCTTCCCCAGTCTTAACAAAACCCATGCACATGTACATTTTCCTTTCTTCTGCCCTTCTCCATCCCAGAGTCCTCTGTCCACCATACTCATTCCACAAACTTGGAAGGATAAAATCCCGTGGAGGAAATTTAGAACAGTCATCCCACCTGGGACGTGTTTGCGATGCCTGGTGTGTGGTGACACACAGGCAGGGACCCGGTGCTACAGCCACTGCCTGGAACAAAGCCAGCTGCCTCAGATATGTTGGGATGACTGTCTCAGACCATTTGCCTACATGGAGCAAGTATCCTTTATCCTCTCTCTCTCTCCCTCTGTCTCCCCCTCTCTGTTAACCAAAATACCATCTGACTTTACTCTGAAAACAGAGTGGGGATGACAATGTATAAGGACAACGTATGACTAGCTGTGGACTTAAAAGGATTAGGTAACCTGGTAAGAGTCCAATAAACAAAATCCCATAATCCAGCTCTCCACTGTTGCAAAGGGATATTGTATTTAATTGAGCTTTGCAGCGTTTCATTTCTTCAAACAATGCTATCATACATACTGCCCTTGTCTCCAGTCAGCATCTGAGTCTATTTGTATCTACATGTTCCTCCTCTGAAAATATCACAGACCTCATACTTTCCAAGACACCCAAGAAACATCAGTCAGTCATCTCTGCTGGTTCCTGACTCATCTTTCAGTCAAAATATTTTTCACGTGGCCAGGAAGGAAGGACAGAAGAAAGGGAGTGAGGATGGAGGGAAGGAAGGAAAGAAAGGAGGGAGGGAGGGAGGGAGGGAGGAAGGAAGGAAGGAAGGAAGGAAGGAAGGAAGCAAGGAAGGAAGGAAGGAAGGAAGGAAGGAAGGAAAGGAGGGAGGAAGGACGGGGAAGGGAGGAAGGTAGCCTTCCTCTCCTCCTCCTCCCCCAGCCCACCCAGAAACCTTCTTGGGCTTTACACCACTTTCTAATATTGGTCCTTTTAGTCCGCGGCTTCTCAGAGACAGTGATCCTGGATGTAGAGACTCTGGTCTAACTCCCCACTTTCCAGGTGAGGAAACGTCTCAGAGCCCAACCACACACGGTCACTATTAACATGTCCTCTGCCAGGCTCTAGTATTCGTCACCTTCCTATCTCCCATTTCCCCATCATCTCAGTGCACGCTCATCTTGGTTAAATAATCCAGACCTAACAGCAGAAGCGCTGAAACTGCTTGGCCTGCGCAGTAGCAAGTCCCAGAGGCCCTGGGAAGAAGGTGCCTCTGGCCTAACGTGTCTTAAACGCTCCTTCTCATCCTGGGCCCCGAGATGGAAAGGGTACAAGTGACAATCCATCGGGCAGGTCTGAAAAACCCCTCACTTATGCACAGGCCTCACAGTAAATAGGAAGCCTGGGTTAATCCCCTTTGAAAGTCTCCTGGAGGCACGTTTGGTGTTTTGATCAGGAATCTGAATCAGCTGACTATTGGAAAAACATATGTCAAACAGAATTAATGCACCCCATCACTCTGACTGCTCATGGGTCATGGAAACCTGGGGTCCTCAGGGAGGGAAGATCTTCACCAGGCCGGACCTCTGGTTTTGGAGGCCCCTACAGATGCCTGATGAGAAAGAAACTCTGCAGCCCCAAGCAAAGACCGTGGAGCTGCAGAAACGTGGTGTGGCCACATTTCCTCTTTCTGCCTTTGCACTGAGCGCGGGCGAGGTGCTTTCCCAAAGGTCTGCTTGTTAGGAAGCTCCCTGTCATGAAGTGATGGGGAAACACAATGATGCCGCAGGGCTGACAAAGTACACACACAATCAACTGCAAGGCAAAAGCTCTCTCAGCTGGCCAAGTGTTTCCCACTGACCTACCAACGCATCTCTCTCTGGAGATCCCTGGATGCAGGGAGATCAGCTCGGCGGCGCTTTGTGACCGCCTGGAGGGGTGGGATAGGCAGGGTGGGAGGGAGGGAGACGCAAGAGGGAAGAGATATGGGAACATATGTATATGTATAACTGATTCACTTTGTTATAAAGCAGAAACTAACGCACCATTGTAAAGCAATTATACTCCAATAAAGATGTTAAAAACAAAAAAAAAGAAGTTCATCAGAAGACTCACATCCACCGAGTCCAGACACGGGGCTAGACCCACAAGTTAAAGTGCTTTGTATCCAGCAACTCAAATGCAAAACACTTGAATTCCTTTTCCGTAAAGGGGCGCAAGATCTTAGTGAAAAAGAAAAGCTCCCCCTTTTCTTTTCATATGGGAATGGAAGCAATAAAGGTTCAGAAGCCAGTTTCCATAGGCTTTGACCCTTTGGATTTTGAAAATAAAGTGCAACATTAGCTAAGTGTTGGCTTATGGGTTCTGTCGAGGTTCCCCAGTTGGGTCCCACAAGTCAATGTCAGTATCCTGTCTGCCTTTATGTCTCTGAAAAGCCTATCGTTAGAGAACCAGGACATGAAAAGCAAGTGCGGATGAACAGCGTCTCCAAACAGGCTCTCCAAAACTGTCTTTGGAAAAGTTTGCAAGTGTTTCTCCCAATCCCTTCCATTGACACCATGTGGAGAAAAAGCACCTGTGGTGGCTCAGTAGGTAGGTGCCCCGACCTGCGTCAGTGGGTGTGTCTGCCGGGGTGTGTGAGCAAAGAACTCTCAAAGCGCCGGACTAGGGGTCCAAGTTCAAGCCCTGCCTGATACCTGCTCAATCTTAGTCCTTGAGAAACCTATCTGAGCTTCAGTCTTCCCATCTATAAAATGAAGGTCCGACGTCGATGGCCAGAGGAGAACACTCGATCCAAGAAATACTCTTAGATTCTCTGAACATGTCCTTTAATCCAGGGAAAGGAAAAACGATCAATTCTCCACTTTACTCTCTGTGGTGGCTAAGCGGGTCAGAGACCCTCTCTAGGCTGTGCACATCTGGAAAGATGGACTAAAGTCAGTCTGGTTTTGGTGAGAGAAGAGAGGACGAAGCAGACATCTCGATCACGAGGCATCCAGTGGTTAAGAATTCGCCTTCCAGTGCGAGGGTTGCTGGTTCCATCCCTGGTCGGGGAACTAAGATCCCACAGGCCATGGGGCTACTAAGCCCACGCGCTCTAGAGCCCATGCACCACAACTAGAGGCCGCAACTAAGACCTGATGCAGTCAAATAAATCCATATTTTTTAAAATAATGAGGCATCAAATACTGTTCCTGAAGCTGAAGAGGAGAAAGTCTGAAGGATCAATCAAATCTAGTTGATGTAGCAACTCAACAACCGCACAAAGATGGGACCCACAGCTGGAGCAACACAGCAGGTCAAAGCCACCCTTTCTGCCCTAGAGTTCAAAGCTACCGCACCCTCCTGGCTCTGAACCCCAAGCTCAGTCCAACCATTACATACGGTGTCCATTAAAGCCCCCCAGGGCCCTCTTCACTTGCTCTCTCCTTGGGGTCAAGTCATGTACAGGGTTCAGTTACCGTCTATACACTGAGGATTTCCAAATTTGCATGGCCAGTGCACGTGGCTCTCAACAGACATCCATGTCCACACACTCAAGTGCTTCTTCCATGTCTCCATGGATGTTCCAAAGCTACCAAGAGCCAGATCCTGCTTCTCCCCACCAAACCCGTTCATCCTCCTGATTCCACGTGTCAGAATTCAGCATCAGGGTCTTCCAGCCGCTTGAGCCAGAAACTTGACTGTCGTCCTTGTATTTCCCACATTCAATCCATCACCAAATTCTGTCATTTCACCTCCTATCATGGTCCCAGATCCACCCACTTCTCCTCACATCACCTGGCTGGTCCAAACCTCCATCACTCCTTCCCTGGATGACCTCAACAATGTCCTAACTAGTCTCCACCTGACAAACCGTCCACCACTCTGCAGCCAGAATGAATGACCTTCTCAAAATATAAATCTTATCATGGCGTTACCTGGTGGCTTCCTATAGCGCCCTTCCTGATCTGCCCCTCTCCACCTCTTCAGCTTTATTTCGTGCCACTGTGCCAATCCCTCAATCCCCGTGTTCTCTACGTCCTAGCCATAGTGGTCCCTCACCATACATCTAGGGTTGAGAAGGTGCAGTGTTTGCCTGGCCTCAGTACCCTCCCACATGCAGCTTCTTCAGCCTGAAATGCTCCCTCCATCCCCTCACCTGGCTGCCTCTTCTCAGACATCAGATTTCAGCCTGTGTACCCCTTCCTCCAGAGAGATGCCTTTGGGCTCCCAGACCAAGTTAGTATGTATATCATATTTCACATCCATCTTCCCATCATTCTGCAAGTTCTGTAAAAGTGAGGACTCCATCCACCACGCTCTTCACAGCATCCTCAGTGACTGGCGCTAAAAAGGTTCTTAATAAAGATGTGTTGAATGAACGAAAAGGAGAAGGTAGTGCCCAGGTAGACTGGAAGGGGAATTAACATGGAATCTGAGCTACAAGGTCTTGCCCACTCTTGCCTTCACCTAGGACATCTGGTTCATTTCAAAATGCAGTCAAATAGATTAGATCCATTCTTGTCTTTGTAAAACAAAGTCAGATGTTACTCTTTGGCTTATAACCTTCCAATGGTTTCCCGTCTTACTCAAAGTAAAAGCCAAAGTCTTTACAATGACCTATAGACCCAATATAATCTGGCCTCTTTGCTACTCTCTGAACAAGCTAGACACACGTCTGCCTCAGGCCCTTTGCATTTGCTGTTCCCTCTGTCTGGAATGCTCAACCCCGGATATCTATGTGGACCACTGCCTCTTTATTAGGTCTACATCTAAATATCACCATCTCAGTGTTGCTTTTCCTGGCTTCTCTATTTAAAGTTAGAATTCCCTGACATTCCTTTTTGTCCTTCTCTGTCTCATGATTGTTCTCTATATACCGTCTATATATTTTAGTTATTTACTGTTAACTGTCCATACCATCCCACTAGAATATAAGCTCCCTGATGGCAGAGAATTTTTTTGCCTCTACCATTCACTGCAGTATCCTCAACATTCAGAACAGCCACAGAGTAAATAGATCTTGGTGGAATGAATGAACGTCTTTTCTTGTCTCTGCCTGGCCACGGCATTTCACGTGTGATGGTGTTTTTGCCTTGGTTCCAGAGCCTTCTGGGGATCCTTCATGAGCCTTTTTAGAATATCCTACCATCTGCCACGTCTGCAACAGATCTCACGAGTGATTGAAAGTTTGAGCTGAATACAATCTATCAGGCTTATTTCCTGCCTCCACACATGCTCTAACTCTTCCCAATATAGTAAGTCCCATTATATAGAGAGCCTAATTATAGGGGAGTGTAACAAAAGCAGTTTCATGTTGAAATAGCATTCACGTGTGCCCTCCAGAGGGGTATTGAAACTTAAATGACAGACTAGGGATATTATAGGATATGCAAGAGACAGTTGGGTTTGGGCTGAACATCACTAGATTGAACTGAGGAGGTAATCAAACCACTTCAGTTGAGAAGAAGGTGAGCAGAATACCTTCCTAAAACAAAGAGACATTTTCCAGGGACCCACCAGGATGTGGGTCTTCATCCACGTATTCATTTATCTATCGATAGATATTATTTAACATCTTTTATGGGACGGGCACTGTGGCGAGTCTATTCAAAGACAGCTCATGATTTAGAAGAAGAGACAGGGATGTAAACAGATAACTTACCCCTCCAAGTCGTAAGGGCTACTGCAGAAATACGGGAAGCAACTGGGTCTGCCGAGGGAAGTCAAAAACTTTCGTCAAGGAAGTGACATTGGAGCAGCGTCTTGAAGGATGACTAAGAATTGTCCAGGTGAAGAAGCAGTTCAGCGTGGCAAGAACCCACACAGAGGTTGCCGCCCAAGATGTAGAAAGAGATGAAGTTGCTGAGGACCACACTGAAGTTGTAGTTTAGGCGTTTGGTGGACTCCACTTCAGAAATGAAGACGATCTGAATTCCTCCATTTTGAAATAAGGGCTTGAGGAAAGGGGTGGATAGAAATGTCCTCTTCCCACCCCAATATCTAGCTCTTGGAAAAGTGGAGAGACCAGACTGAGTGGGCAAGAGCGGATGAGAAGAAATCATCAATTCATCTCCAAAGAGCTATTCTCCTCACATTCTCAAATTCGATTCATTTGAATAAACAAACGCCTTTTAATCTGAAAGCATCCTCTAGGAACTTTAAAAGTCATTGTCATCTAAGCCTGATTGAATGAATCGGTCAGTCAAGCATTCCACAAAGAATCAGTATCTGCTATGACCTTGGGGATCTACTGATGAATAGGACATGGACCCCGTCCTCAGAGAGCCAAGAATCAATCAAATGGAGAGATGAGGAAATCAACACCTTGTCCCAGGAGGCCAGAGGAAGGCGAGGACATTCCAGAGCCAGGTCAGGTGGTTGGGGGGATACTGCTACAAGTCCCATACATGTGACATCTGAACATCAAGGACACGAAGGAAAGGGCATCATAAGCAAGAAGTGAAAGAACAAAGCCACTTCTGGGCATGGTGAAAGCACATGGCTTTCTTCAATCCCATGTGACCTCCACTCTCTACCCGCTTCTCCCCCACAAGATTCTTCTAAACATGGTCAACCTTTCCATGCCTCTTATTCAGTCTCCAGCCCACTGCTGTCAGGACTCCCAACCATTCCACTGACATCGCTCTCAAGAGGGTCACTGTCAGCTTCCCCTGTGAACGAAGTGAGGAGATGGACTTTTGATCTTACCAACGGCCACCTTGCCTGGATGGCCATGTTCCAAAGCCCTAAAAGGCTTCTCTACCGGTAGCCCTGGGCCCCTCCAGTCTGCTTTAAGTGACAATCAGATGAATTGTAAAATGTAAAGCTGACTCTGTCATGGTCCCATTTAAAACCTTCTTTCCCCATTGCCTTTGGGATCGAATGTGATGTCTGAGGCTTACCTGGCAAAGCTGGTCACCATCCTGCCGGGGTCAGCCTCCCGTTCCCTCTGCTGTCTCTGCACTCTGTCCACATGGACCCTCCAGTAGTGCCTGAACTTCTCAGCGCGCTCTCTCTTTGCTGGACCTTAACACATGCTGCTGCAGAGCCCTTTCTTGATCTTTGCTTAGCTGAGACTTGCTTATCCTTCAGATCTCAGCTTAGAAGTCACTTCTTCCAGGAAGACTTTCTGCATCTTGAGTCTTAGGTGCCTCCACTATGCACTTGAGAGGACCTTGTATTCCTCTACCGCAGTGCTTGCCAGGCGCTAGTGAAACCCCCTGATGACTTGTCTGTGTTTCCCCCAAGGCTCTGATCTCCTTGGGAGCAAGGAGCTCTGGGCTCAGGCCAGGCACAGAAGAGGCCTAGGTATTTTCATCAGTTATTTTGGTATCTCCATTAGTCAATTACCATAGTCTGCTACTGCCTGATTCACACATGACACAGGTGTCCCATGAGTAGAAACGTTATCTCATCATATAAAGAGACAATAGAGCAAAGTATCCGAGTGACCTTGGGCCACTTACCTATATTTTCTTTGCCTCAGTTTTCTCTTAAAATAGAACTAATAAGAGTGTCCTGGCTAGGGGTGGGCACAGCAATTCTGGTAAATTTTTAACAACTGGCTCTTCAAGTAATAAAAAGGAGCCCATAGCGTTAGCCAATTTCTGTGGTGTAAATACTCCCACCATGGCCAATTTCAAAGCTACCAACTTGACATCACTGATTATGGAGTTTTTCCATCGTATGGCTATAACAGACATAAATAATCCCAAGAGCATAAATAATAATGAAACGTAAAAAATAATTGGAAAGCAATCAGTTGTGAATGTCACCTTTTAAAATATAATTTCCTGGGCTTCCCTGGTGGTGCAGTGGTTGAGAGTCCGCCTGCCGATGCAGGGGACACGGGTTCGTGCCCCGGTCCGGGAAGATCCCACATGCCGCGGAGCGGCTGGGCCTGTGAGCCATGGCCTGGAGCCTGTGCGTCCGGAGCCTGTGCTCCGCAGCGGGAGAGGCCACAGCGGTGAGAGGCCCCCTTTATATATATATATATATATATATATATATATATATATATAATTTCCTTAATTGCAAATTTATAAAATTTGATATTTTTAATAATGGCTCTGTTTTACAACAGGCTTGCAAAATTCCTGAAAACTTAACAATTGGCTCCCTTGACACTGCATTCATAGGCTCCAGAAAACCCTGGGTGGAGTGTGTGTGGAGAAGATGGAGGGACAGCTCACAACTTCTCTCCCCGGGCCTGGGTGCGCAGGTTCAGTTCACCGTGATACAGAGGGGAAGATGCTCCTTTTGGGCTCCAAGTCTAAACGATGCGGGACCTCAGGGAAGAAGCGATACTGTGATCCCTGTTTTGGCCCCATGCTTTGTGTCCGTACCTTACCTACCAAAAGCACTCTGGAGAAGCAAAGGGATTTGGAACCTCAAACCTTGGCCCTAACAGTTGCCAATCAGCATCAAACAGCACAGCATCTCTCTGAAGACTGCTGGTCCATTTATGCGTCATGTCTTATTATTTTAACATATCTTTATGGTATTAGTCAATGTTTATTGTCTATTAAACACACGAATCCAGTTGATCATTTCTTACAATGATTAATTCATCGATGGCATCACATTTTTGAGCACACGTTATATTTCATAAGTTCCTATTGAAGTTCTAGCCTTATGCTCTAAGGGAAATAGAGTTTCTTGGTTCAGTGAGTTTGGGAAATAGTTATCTCCGTGGGCTTCAAGAATTAACTTTTCTACTCAAGCCTACATCCCTAACTGGGAACAGTACACCTCATGGGGGTTTAGCCAACTTTACAGTTGTCCTCACTTTATTTTTCATTGTTTTAGTTTTTTTTAACGGAAGTATAGTTGATTTACAATGTTGTGTTAATTTCTGCTGTACAGCAAAGTGATTCAGTTTTATACATATTATTTTTCATATTCTTTTCCATTATGGTTTATCACAGGATACTGAATACAGTCCCCTGTGCTATACAATAGGAACTCATTGTTTATCCATTCTACATATAATGGTTTGCATCTGCTAATTCCAAATTCCTAATCCATCCCTCCCCTACCTTGGCAACCACAAGTCTGTTCTCTATGTCTGTGAGTCTGTTTCTTTTTTTTTTTTAATTTTTTTAAAATTAATTTATTTTTGGCTGCGTTGGGTCTTTGTTGCTGCGCGTGGGCTTTCTCTAGTTGAGGCGAGCCGGGGCTACTCTTTGTTGTGGTGCACGGGCTTCTCATTGTGGTGGTTTCTCTTGTTGCAGAGCACAGGCTCTAGGTGCGCAGGCTTCAGTTGTGGCACGTGGGCTCAGTAGTTGTGGCTCACGGGCTCTAGAGCACAGGCTCAGTAGTTGTGGTGCACGGGCTTAGTTGCTCCACGGCATGTGGGATCTTCCCGGACCTGGGCTCGAATCCGTGTCCCCTGCACTGGCAGGCGGATTCTTAACCACTGCGTCATCAGGGAAGGCCCTTTTTAAATTTTTATTGCAGTATAGTTGATTTACAACGTTGTGTTAGTTTCAGGTGTACAGCAAAGTGAATCAGTTATACATATACATAGATCCACTCTTTTTTAGATTCTTTTGCCATATAGGTGATTACAGAGTACCGAGTAGAGTTCCCTGTGCTATACAGTAGGTCCTTTAGTTATCTATTTTATATATAGTAGTGTGTATATGTCAATCCCAATCTCCCAGATTGTCATACTGAGTGAAGTAAGTCAGAGAAAGACAAATATCATATGATATCACTTATATGTGGAATCTTTAAAAAATATGGTACAAATGGACTTATTTACAAAACAGAAATAGAGTCACAGATGTAGAAAACAAATTTATGGCTACCAGGGGGAAAGGCGGGGGAGGGATAAGTTGCAAATCTGTTTCTGTTTTGTAGATAAGTTCATTTGTGTCATATTTTAGATTCCACATATAAGTGATATCATATGGTATGTCCTCACTTTAAATGTCAAAATCTACCCTTGTTTGAAATAGTTCACAGCCCACTTTCCTATCACACAGAATGGACAGCCGGAGGGTCAGAATGCAAAGGAAACTTTTTAATTGCACAGCAGAGTGTTGACTTTGCCAACAACTTGCCCCGTGGCTAAAGCATATGGTTACCTTTTCTACCAAGAAAGCTGGATTTTCTGTACCTTTGGCATTCAGATAGTAAACTACGCAGCTCTTATCAAAAACCTGCAGGAGACCATTCATCTCTGAGACAGATAACATGAGGAATATGGTAACAAATTGTTCTCTCTCTAAGCTCTATCCCTGTATCCAGTTAAACTACCAAAATCCCCAGAGAAAAACAAAAACCTATGCACTCCTTTATTTTACTACAATAGAAATGCCACCATAATTACAAATGCATGCCCTTCAGCTTTATTTGAAGGTCAATTAAATGATGGTTTTATGAAATAAAAATTCTACAGTTGTTGTAAAAGCTTGAATGAAAGTTGAGGAAAATGTCAATTGGCGTAAATATCGGATAGTCAGTTGTTCTTAGAGTTTAGCGTAAGAGAAAAGATGAGATCGAGACACAGCATTACCTCCAGGCATTGAATGCTTATTTTACTGGATGATGAGACCCACGTGACTCGTTACATTTCCTTTCTCTCCTTGGCTGTCAGGAATCTCAAAGGTAAAGTTCGTGCTCAACTGAAATAAAGACCTTCCACCCTGGCTTTCTTTTACTGTGGTCTCCCCTCCCTTCGTTACATGGCTCTTTTACCTGTGGTTTCCCTGTTCTACTGCAAATGGAATTTTTATTGTATAGGCTTCCATGTTATTTTTGGAAAAAGTCCAACTATGAATAATTAATAAATGAATAAATGTAGCTTACTAGGTTTGGTTTAGCTCGCTGCTACCTCATCACCATGTCTTTGTAAGTACCAGCAAAATTCATTATATTAAGCATCACCAAATGTCCATCTCATCCCCGTTAAAAGAAGCTGTCAATTTCTACTTCTTCAGACTAACCGGAAAAGGAGTATAAAATCAAATCCACAAAGAATTTAAAAGTTTTCATTAAAAAGCCAATGTCAGTCTCCTTCCCCCAAACCTTACAAGAAGTGTCTAGAAACAACATTTGATTCAATCCCCCCCCCCCCGCAGCCCCGCCACTTTCCTCCCCACCCCCAATCATAAAGATGCATGGGAGGGTAGGAGAAGCAGGAGGTCTGAATAATCACAGAGTGAACACAAAGCCAGGTATGCTTTGAAACCCTTAGACTGTGTTGACTCTTCACAAGAAGGACCCTGCTTGAGTTTGTTTCCCCTGCATGGCATCCGCAGAGCTGAAAAAACACCTGGAGATCAAGACTGGGAATGAATGGGAAACTGAAGCCCAGAGAGAGGAAGTAACTAACCCCGGATCGCACCACCATTGGTGGCAAAACCAGCAATAGACCCCAGACGTGCAGAGTCCCACCTGATTTTGTTCCACTGAACCTGCTCACTCCACAAAGATCATACTTTCTATACTTTCTTCCTGGTATTTCCATTCCCAAGCAAAAAGAAGAAATAGAATTACATTCACATTTACATCCTGGTCAACCATTATCCTCCGTTTAAAATACCAAAACACTAAAAATAATAGTAAAATAAAATAAAATAATACACCAAAATGGGATTTAAACAGCTATTATAGAAGGCAAGTGGTATGAATATACTACAATACTACGACGTAAGAATGAAAGAGAAATGGAGAGAATTAGAGGCCAGAATGATCTGAAGAAAGATGAGAAAGTTCTGTGCGTATTTAAAATGCCCTTTCCTTTCAAGTTTAGACGAGCGCTTTAAGCACTGGATAAGTCTAAAGGCAAGCGTGCCGAAATCCATTCTAATTCCAGCAACTACTCTGGCATCTCCCTTCCGAGATGCAGAAGCTGGCAGCTCACAGGAGCTGAGGTTGATAAAACGACGTGTGGACAGGTTGGGGAAACAGAGTAAGTGCGACGTAAGGGGACAAAACACGTTCTATTTTTAAAGTGAAAATGATTGATGCTCTTTAAACCCATATGACCTTTTTTTTTCCTGTTTTAATTGACGTATAGTTGATTTACAAAGTTGTGTTAGTTTCGGGTGCACAGCAGAGTGAATCAGTTTTATATATATATATATATACACATACATACGTACATTCTTTTTCAGATTCTTTCCCCTTATAGGTTATTCCAAAGTATTGAGTAGAGTTCCCTGTGCTATAGTAGGACCTTGTTGATTATCTATTTTATATATAGAAGGGTGTATATTAATCCCAAACTCCTAATTCATCCCTCCCACACCCCATTTCCCCTTTGGTAGCCATAAGTTTGTTTTCTAAGTCTGTGGGTCTATTTCCGTTTTGTAAATAAATTCATTTGTATCTTTTTTTTTAAGATTCTCTATATAAGTGATATCATATGATATCTGTCTTTCTCTGTCTGATTTACTTCACTTAGTATTATAATCTCTAGGTCCATCCGTGTTGCTGCAAATGGCATTATTTGCATAACCCATGTTGTCTTTTGATTGGATTTATCTACTGTAATTTTAAAGTAGAAAAGTGAGAGGGAAAGGTGTCAAGAGGGAAAATGATTTTCAGCTTCCCTGATTTTTAGTTGGGAGAATATTCGGATACCCACTCCTCCACGCACATGCCCGTTCACTTATGCACAGGGCCATCCGTTCATGCAGCACCAACCTGCTACCACTCCGTGAGGCATGCTGTCAGTTTGGCGGGGACCGCACAGGAATACCCAGTGTGGCTCCTTCCTATAAGAACCTTACAACGTTGTGGCGGAGAAAGACATGAACAAATCGTTATTAAGCGTGAACTACCATAAAAAGGGTAAATCTAGCGCTTCGGCAGTTCCGAGAATAGAGACGAGATACTTGGCTGAAATTAATCTGCAGATTCACTTTGATCCAAGGGGCATTATAAAGAAAATGCTTCTCCACCTCTTACGGTGTATCCATGCCTGAACAGAGTGTGCAGTTTGGGTAACTGTAACTCACAAGAGGTAGAATATGGACAGACACACTAAAATTAGATCGCTGACCACAGGTAGGAAAAAGAACGATCTGTACTGAGAAAACGTAAGGGTGTTTCCTGGATTCGTCACGGGCCCTAATCCAACGACTGGTATCTTTATAAGATAAGGGAAATTCAGACACAGACACACGGAGGGAAGACAAGCAGAGATTGCAGTGATGTTGCTTCCGGCCAAGGGATGCCCAGAATTGCCAGCAACCACCAGAAGCCGGAAGAGGCAAGGAAGTCTCCTTCCCTAGAGCCTTCTGAGAGGGCAGAGCCTTGGCAACACCTTGATCTCAGACTTGCAGCCTCCGGAACTGTGAGAGAATATATGTCTGTTGTTGAAGGCCCCTCCCCCGCAAAAATAAGAATGCTTGAAGGCTCAGTCTATGCTCCATCCCCGGCCCCCAGCAGCCCTCCAGACGCTCCCATCAGAACAAATCACTCCTCTCGGTCTCCTCTACCAGTGGTGAGCTCACCCCATCCTATTGTCGGTGGCCAAGTCTTTCTCACTCCACTGAGTTCTGGGCATCCTTGTTTTTTAATACTCAGAGTCTGAATATTAAAGTCAGATAAAATCCAGTCCCGAGAAAGGACCCAGGGAATTTGCTCCTTATCCAATATTTGGGAGTCAAGGGCGACTGTCAGCCTATTTTTAAGCCACAAGGAAATGAGTAAGTGTGTATATTTCTGTAAGCGTCTCTACATATATTCTGGGTTGACAAAAGCTGTTGGCATGTCTTTGGCAGATTAACTGGCTACACTTGCCACTTTCTTGGCATCTGGCTCCTGTGTCGACTCTGCATACTGTCTATTTCTTCCCTGGAAAAAAATCACACACACACACACACACAAAATCAGCCCCCAAGCATTTGTATTCCTTCTTCATCAAATCCCTTACTTCTCACCAAATTCCACTTCCACTGAACAAAGGCTCTCCCACTGCTTCCAATACAGCTGAAAAGTGCGGGACTCTGCCACCCTGGTGAACGAACGGCAAGTTGGCTGGGACGTAAGCGCTGCCACATGGATTAGAAACAGTGGAAAGGATTGTAAACAAAGGGGCAGGATAAATGGTTATGTTGCCATGGGTGGGAGGAGGTGTTTAGCAGGGTGTTTCGTGCATTGGTGATGGGCCCAGTTTCCCCGAGCATCTTTATTAATGATGAGGTAGGAGGGGAAAACACTAACGGCACGTTCATTAAAGGCAAGAGGGTACTAAATTGGGAGGCGTTGCAAACACCACAAAGGACAAAGAAGCAGCACGCGATGGGGATGGTGGACAATCTGGACAAAGGAGAGAAGGACAGGGTTCCACTGGGTGACAAGGGACCTGGCTCACCTAGAGGAGAGACCACCTGATTCTCAGCAGGGCTCTCACCTGAGTCATCCACTTTAAAAAAAAAATAAGTTTTTTAAACTCCAATGTTTCCATAGTTTTTTGGGTAAGGGGGAGCCTTGGGCTGGTTTAATCCTAGAAGCATTAAAAGAGTTAATCTGCTTCCACGAGCAGAAAAGCCCGCACGACCCCCGGACTTGGGTGAGGACAGAAAGACGAAAGGCAGTCCCCCACTGCACTATGAATAGAGTCAGAGCCTGACTTCTCAGAGAGAGAATATTTCAACTCTGTTGGGCCTCCTGGCTTCCAGTCTTAGGTCTGCCATTAATTTAGTGTCATTTTTAAAAGGTTCTCTTCCTTTTCTGGGCTTGTTTCACTATCTTTTCCAGAAAGGACTCCCTGTCTCCTTCCCTCTCCCAGGGATGCTTAAAGCAGTATGGTTGCAACCCACTTAGGTAATGTTTAATTTAATGTATCAAGGCGAAAGTTCATAAGGAAGACCTCGACGGGCCATGTGAAGGAGAGAAGTCTGTTTCCTGCCCACAGGAGTAACAGATGGAGAACTATTTACCCTGTTTTCCAAAGTCAGATGGTAAATCTGGAAGGATAAACGGAGCTAAAGACTTTGGAACATTAAGCTCCTTGAAGAAAGTTGTTGCGTAAACAATATATTATAAGCACTTAAAAATCTTACCTGCTTGAGAAATTTTCTTGAGGTCTCCCCCACAACATCCAACAGAGCAAAGTATTATTTCCTGCCTCATTCATTATTTACTGAACATGAACTGTGTACCAAACATGAATCCTGACCCCTGAGGAACTCAATGTAATAGGGGTGATGGGTGACAATCACAATTGGTTAAAATATGTTTTTCAAAGTGTTATGGGGATACGGTGGTGCTGATGTCTGAGCTGGGTCTTTATGGATTGAATAGTTGTCTATTAACAATAAAAGTGGGAGGGACTTCCCTGGTGGTCCTGTGGTTAAGACTCTGTGCTTCCACTGCAGGGGGCACGGGTTCGATCCCTGGTCGGCAAACTGGGATCCTACACTCTGCGTGGCACGGTCAAAAAATTAAAAAAATTTAAAAATTAAAAAAAATGAAAGTTAGAGGGCAAGGTAATAGCAAGCACAGGGCGATCCTGCAAAGGTATAATGACTTAAAAATAAATATATCATTAACACGATTTCTAGAAATGGTGAGCAGTCCTGTGAGGTTACAAGGCAGGGTGCACGAAGTGAAGTAGCATAAAATGATACAAGGGAAGAAAATTTCCTGGGCGCCAGCTACTCTGGAGAAAAGAGAGGCAGTTCATTCCTTTCATGGGTGTTTCACTGGCTTGGATTTTAAGGTCCTTTGTTACTGCACTAAGGAATTTGCTTACAGACCAGGGGAGCATTCATATTTTTAAATTAGAGAATAATGATGCCAAACTGCTGAGAAAGTAGACCAGTCTTGTATGTTTGCTAAAATCCTTATTCAGCCAAAACCTGATTTTATTTCCTTTTTGCCAAAGTGCTTGGACTAAGATAACGTATGATACGCTAAAAAGTCATTTTGAATCTTTAATATTACAATATACAGCCCTGGTAAAATATGTAACCATGTACATCTTGTACCACGAAGACCTCAACAAACCTGTTTTTAAAATGAATGTTTGTACATCACAAACATCTCCGTCTGTAAAAAAATGCCTTTGGGGTTCATCTTAATCGAATGTTCTTAACATCACGCTAAACAATCACTGTGTCCCAGCAGGATGACTTGAGATGGGCACATGGATAAAATACATTAATTGCTATTTACACCATTTTTCTAAGCGTGCATCAGATCATTTATCTTTACAGCCGTATGAGCCCACAGGACTAAATCGTAGGTAGAGAATCAGGTTTCCTGACTTCTGTGTCTTCTACCACCCTCCTCTCTGACCTTGAGCAGTTGGACGTCTTCCATTGCTCTGCCCTCTCCTTCAGTAGAATCAAGCTCATGATACATCGATATAATGGTAAAGAACTGGATTTGCAAACGGATAACCAGGAAGCTCTTCGAGGACCACAACACAGAAAAGATGGGGGCCGGCAGGGAAGCTGTGGAGGTGAATCAAACACAAGATAGGTGAAAGAAATAGATGACTTCAGAGGTTCAAGTCAACTTTGAGATTCTATGGTCCCATGGCATGTATCCAAGGCATTATTAGTACCCGATCCTGTTATCATCAGCTTACAGGCAAGGTCCACATAACAAGTTAGGCTTCTCTTGACCTAAAGATGTCTGTCTCTAATGGAAAGGAAGACTTGCCTCTTTAGAGTTCACCAGAAAAAGGCCAGCTATGAAAGCAACAGGGTACACTCACTCAGCAACCCGGTAAATGGTTTCTGAGTCCAGATTTGGCTTCTGAGTAAAAAACCCAGATCTAAACAAAACAAAATCCACCTTTCTGACTGTGCCAGAACCTCCGTGATGCCTCCTCTGAGATAAGAAACATTGCCCAAGATGCAACCAGGAAGCCCAGGGGCTGCCACAGTCCTGTGGCTGCAGAGACCCGGAGAGAAAATCCTCCAGTTAGAACCAACTCCCTTCTCTTCTCTCCCGAGTAGCTGGCACCCAAGAAACTTTCATTCCATAGTAACTAGAACATTCCAGATCTCAGGTGTTGTCTAGATTTTTTTGTCTGTTACAGCTCTGCACTGGAGCTTATGCTCACAAACTGCCTCGGTCAACATGGATTGCCACGTCTCCCACTATGGCACTCAAAATCCCAGCAAAATGTAACAACTCCAGCTGATGCAAACCTAGATCCTCTGTCACATTTGGGATCTCCCTTGGTAGTCTGTGTTCAAGATTCCAGTTTTTGTGTGACCTGAGACCAATAAAATACATAAGCAACCATGTATATGCGTCCCCCTGTTATTCCACCCTTGCACGTGGATACATAGACATTCTGTCTGAACAGAAGCTGTGCTGGACAAAACAGTCATCCTGGATGAGCAGGACTTGGTAATGATGAAGTCAGGGTAAGGTCTGCTCCCTACAGGGATCTTCACACTTCGCGTAGGGAAGATGAGCATCGTCCGTGCCTCTCAAGCCCACTTACATGTAGACGGCATTAGTCACAAGGGAATTCAGCAAGAGGGCAGGTAACTCACAGACTCACATCCCCACAAATAACTTTCCGAGAGTGGATGAGTAGAGCCTTAGGTAGGAGCAAATATTTTTATTGGCAAAATCTAATCTATCCCTAAGTTCCTTACGTCTATTGAGTTCAGTCCAAAGAAATAACTCTTTCCTTCACCAGAGGACACTGAGACGTTAATGACCTCCTTGTTTACAGCCCTTTAGATGTGGTGTCCTTGGGAGAAGGGAATCCATTTGGGGACACTTGCTCACATTTCTAGAAGAATCAGATGACAGCTACGATGTTTCTAGTGCCAGAAAGAAATTGACTTTTCTGTTCCAACTCAGCTTTTCCCAATAGGCCACTTTTCTAGAAGAGTCTGATCTGAAATAGGGTCATACTTAGCTATTTTTTGTACTGGTGGCTAGAAATTTTTAATTAAAAAAGTAAGAATGAAAAGTAAGTAAAAAAGCCAAGACGCTGCAAAGGGACACCCAGATGCACATAGACAATACTTCCAGCATGGCGGTGGGAGAGCCAAAGCTTGGACATAACAAACCTCTGTATCTTCCCATTCCTTTTGTTCAGAGATCTGCAGGCTTCAGGCAACAGCATGGCCCCAGTGATTCTGGAGAAATCTAAATATCAGAGGTCTTTGACACCTCTGAACCTGGCTTGCCTTAAACACGGCTACTCCAATTTTATTCCTTAAATGGTTAGTTCATAAACTGCGGGGATCCATGGGGTTATATGATTTACTCTCTACGCCAAAAGAACTTGGCATTTTCTTCTAAACTGCAAGTATTAAAATGTTAAGGTTTGGGATTCAAAATGTAAAACCTAGATTTCCAATGCAACTGTGATTCCATATGACAGAATGACAGAAGTTTGGAAAACCATGTTTGTTCTCCCAAGAGTTTCAAATCTACTTCGGACCAGATCTGTTTCTTATGCAACAAGCTGGACTTTTTAGCAAATGCAAATTTCCTACTAGCAGGTTTGAGACACAGAATCCTAAGAATTACCATTAATCACATAGCCTAGAGGGTTTTTTCCAGATCCAAGTGCAAAGCTGCCCAAACAATTAGTTCCCCTGAGATCTGTTTTCAGATGAAAACTCTAAATAATCCTGTCATTTCTGGACCAAAAGCCAAGCTGCCTCTCTTAACGAGGTTGCAGGTGTATAAACCCCAGGTCGAGCAGTTCTAAATCAGCCACAAAACCACTTAGGAGCATGGTGCTAGTGCCACAAGGTCTGAAAGTTTCCTTTTAAAAGCCCCCTTCCCACCAGCTCCCTTCCAGGCACATCTTTATCATCCGTGTGACACATTAAGAGGAAGCCCTAATGTTACTCAGATGCATTAAGTTGCACAAGCGGTTTCGTGCATTTCGCTGGGACCTCAAAGCATCACACCACCGAGGTGCGCAGACAAAGAAAGGAGCAGACCATGTCGATACCATCTGAACCTGCGCTCTGAACACACAAAGGAGCGCAATTACCCAGCCTGTGCCATTAGCCAGCATTAGCCAGCATCCCCCATCCCTCCTGATTAATAATTGAACCCAATCCATACAGGAGAGCCCAGGCCAGTCTGGAAGATGCCTTCTAGCATGCATTAGAAAGGAGCATCTCCAGGGGCCTCAGAGCACTCTGTCCATTTCACTAGTCAATCTATCAACTACCGTCAACTCTTGATTCTTAGAAACTGATGATCCTGCTTCTGAATGTTCCTCTGCTTTACTGTTCAACTTTCTCCCTCTGGGTGCCTTCCCTCTGGCCACATAGGAGCGTATGACCCCCGCCCCTCGTACTGGGGGCTCTGACGTATCACCCAAGCCTCCTTCGTGCCTGGAGAACTCATTTCCCCAGCTGCTGGGAGAGCGTTCAGCCATCATCCCTCTTTGGGAATTGCCCCTCTGATGAAGAGAGTCACCTCAACCGAGGTCATGCTCCTTCCCAGGGCAGCCTCATCCAAAGATGGGTCAATGAGAACATCTAAAGGCCTGGCTCCCAGGCTCCCAGCCAAGGCAGCTCTGAAGGACCGTCAGAGCTCCCCGCAGGATGGGTGGGCTTCTGTAGTGACGGCGCCGTAGCCCAGCTTCTCCCGGTTCATCCGTGTTCTCTTCTCTCTTCAGGTATGATAGTGATCGCACCCCCCAACAACCTGCCTGCGCATCATCTTCAACCCAGACTTTGTTTCCCAGCGGATTCAACCGGCAACTGAAAAGAAATACCTACATCTTACCTGCCACCTCAAGAAGCTTTCATAAGAGTCAAATAAAATAATGTATGTGAAAATTCCTTATAAATTGTAAAAGAACACTTACTACAGGCCCCCTTTAACTAAGACACCATGAAATGATGTAGTTTTTGTACATGGAACAAACAAAAGTGAACATTTAGAGTTTACATAAAGCTAGAGGGTCCAAGCTTACTAAGGCTTGAGTTGAAATAATACTGACTCTGCATACCTTGCGTGTATTATTATATCACTTACATTTTCATTCATTTATGACAAGTCTTCCATCTTCCAAATTTGAGGAGTGATGCAAGTCTTGGTGGGGGTAAAACACCCTTCTGCAAGAAGTATCAAAATATTTTGGCATTTTCCAGTCAGCTAAATAACATCGCTGAGACAGATACTCTTGTCACCTGTATTTAAACCCACACATAAAAACTTAGAGTAGTAAAGACACACGCCATGGGCCCACAAACCCAAATTCTGCAAATCCAAGGCCATAAGCTAGAGCTTTCAGCCTAGTGTCCACTTAGGAATGTCACTTCCTCAGCAGGCCATAGGACAGAAAATACACACCCTTTGAACTTAACAACGTAGCAGGAAATGGCCCAGGCAGGAAGAGACCAGTGTTCAGAGATGACCATGTCTCTAGCCCTACCAGAGATCCACCCCAGGCCACTGTCTATCCCTGAGCGCCTGAGCTGTCCCAGGAGTGACGGAGTATAAACCCAGGCAGGAGAGCATCAGAGCCACCCTCATCGCTCTCACTGGGGTAATAAGCACCCCGAGCCCAAAGGAAAATACCCCGGGACCCTCAACTCCTGCTGTTTGGTTTTTTTCATTCGTTTCCCTTTCATTTAAAAGGCAGCTCTTTAACTGCAAAATGGAAAAGCCTTATCATGATATCTTTATGATTTTTTTTTGTTTAATTAAAAGGGAGTGATGACAAACGCTCAGAATCAATTGAAAGTGCTACCCCATTTGGGCTAACACATACCTGCTCTATAGCACAGGTGATACCTGCAGGTTCACAGATGAACAGGTAAATGAGTAGAGGTCAGAGTGCAGAGGTGTGCATATGTGTGTGTGTGATTGCATGTGTACAGGTGTGTGCATGCTCGTATGCATGAGCTGGGGTCGGGGATAGGCATTTTCCTGGCGATACAGATAGCAGGGCCCCCAAATAAATCATATACAGGTTTTCAATAGTATAAGCAAGGGATAAAATATATCTGACCTATGATTCCCAATTCCATAGGTCTTTCCAGCAGCACTTATTTTTATAGACTGCTAGTTCTGCATCTTCAGGTTAAGTGCCCAGTTCCCTTTCCCACTTTTAATTCTTGAAGAGAGCATACACGGAAGAGCCAGGAAAACAACTTTTAAGGCTCTCAAGAAATATTCGAACTTCTACAACCATCAATCCAAAAGATGACGCTCCGTCACATCAAACCCCAGACAGTCTAAGAATATGAACAACAATTTTCCAGCAAAATTACCTGCTGACATCTGACCATTACAGGAAACAGAGATATACATGGATAATGTACTAATCCAGTCTCAAGCAGAACAGATGAAAACAAAATGTATTTTCTGGAAATGCCCAGGCTTCAGGTCTTGGGAGGGAACTCAGTTGACTATTTTGACTAAACTTACAATCCATTTCAAAGGAAACCACAATAGAGATTTGTCCCCGAAGGAGAGAACACCAAAAACAAACAGTTTTTGTTGAGAATCTCACTACTATGTTTACTGAACTGGAAAACTGAATCCAACACAATGAGGGTTAAATGTCAGTCCAGCTGGGGAGTTCAGGAATTTCTGTAACAGGCTGAGAAGTTCAGAATTTCCATTCACAGAGTAATTGTATAATATATGTGAATGGTGGAAATTACACCTAATATAAAATCATCAGGTGTAAAGGAAACACATTTAAATGGAACATGGTTACTGTTATTCACTTTACAAGACTTTGTCTTTTAAAAATCATCTTGAGGGACTTCCTTGGTGGTCCAGGGGTAAAGAACCTGCCTTACAATGAAGGGGACGCAGGTTCGATCTCCGGTCAGGGAACTAAGATCCCACATGCCGTGGGGCAACTAAGGCTGTGCGCCATGGCTACTGAGCTCACACGCCTCAACTAGAGAGCCTGCATGCCGCAAACTACACAGCCCATGCGCTCTGGAACCTACACGCCACAACTAGAGAGAAGCCCGCACGCCACAATGAAAGATCCCACATGCCGCAACTAAGACCCGACACAGCCAAAAATAAATAAAATAAAATAAATAAAATGATAAATAAATCTTTAAAAAAATAAAAATCATCTTGAATCATTTTCCCTTTAGTTTGGTATGTAGGTTTGGGACCTACAGAAATGTTGTTTAACTGTAGAGTTCTGAGAATTCTCAAGACTCTACCCTAAAGTCATCTAATGAACTCCTCGTCTTCTCCTAAGATTCTGTCTAAATAAACTGTGATAACAAAGAGTCTACCTTACCGAACACCAGCAAACTTCCTGGATAATTTAGTGCAGAGTCCAACACCATTTGCATCACAACCTGGCTGAATGCTGAGCTCACTAAGTTGACCTATGAGATGATTTATATGGCTTTTTTTAAACAGCATTATAGTCCATTGCATTAACTGATGTGCCCTTATTTCAGTCACCATAATAACCACAGGTAATTAATGAGCGACTAAGACACTGCTTATTCTATAATAGATGAGCCAAGGTCTCTGATCTCCTCAATGTCAGCCCATCTGCTGATCGTCCATCTTAAAACTACAGACCTGAAACTTACCCTAAACCAAACTTCCCGCCTTCAGGAACCTGAAACGACATTGTTCTCATTTTACCCATCATACTCTTCACTGCAAACCCTTCAGAATGATATTAAAGTCAAGTAGTTGACCTCTTCATGCTAAATAACCTCCTTTCACCAATCCAATGGCATCACTGCCTTGAAACACTGCTCTGATACACCAAATTCTTGCAGTTGACAAACATTTTTCTTCCCACACCCTGATCATCAGGTAGGTTATAAAGTTACATTATTCAGTTTTTTGAATTTCCAACATTGTGATTAAGTGATGTTTAGAGTACTCATCTTTATCCATTAAAGATAAGCATTATTTTTTTTTTTTGAAATACCAACAAATGTGATCTTCATCCTCCAGGAACTTAAAAGAAAGCCCTTCCATCTTACCTAGAAACGTCATTTAACAATAAGCTAATCTCCAGTGATCTTTCAAAAACTGAGTTGGGTGTCCCCTCTTCTAGGACTTAGAGAACATACAAAGTTCTCTAAGATAAAAAAAAAAAATGTTTTGCTTGTTAATGAAGATGACTTGGTAGGGTTGATCTTAGATCCAGAGAGAGTCTCTTGGAAATTCACTTAAAACAAAATTACCCCTTTTCTGAGACAGTGAAATAATGATATTGTACAGAATGCAAAAAAAAAAAAAATCACTGTAGAGATAATTAAAGTAGCTTAGATTTCTAAACACCCTTAACTTAAGAGTTGAAGAATAAGCATTTTTAACAAAAGTTGGATTTGGCCCTGTGCTCAGAACTGAAATTATCCTAAGCTTAAGCACCTACTCACTCATCATCCTCTGATTTCAATTCTGAAAAAAATACATTTCAACTGGAAGTAGTTTCTCTAGAAATGTTCCTAAAATGCACTTAATGTTCAGCACTTCAGACAAGAACACGCTGTTACAGCAAACATGAACAGGCCATGTCAAGTATATTTTTAAAAAACCATAAGAGGTTAGAGAACTCAATCCAACCCCTTAATGTCACTCTCTAGAAAAATGTTTCATGAACCGAAGATACTCAACTCCTTACTTAATTATTATGAAATTCCTTAAGAAAACCAGATAAAGTCTTACTGCTATTTAAATCACAGCTCCTTCATGCAATCAGTTTTATGAAGGAAGGACTGGACCACTGTAGGGTTATTAAATTATTATAACTTATAAATTTCCATAAGCATCTTTGTAGTAGGTGCTAGTCCAGAAAAGGCTGTATCGACTCATATATGCTCGTGAGGGTTATTTTATTTCTAGCAAGGGAAGCTAAGAATAGGTTTTATATTTATATGATGTGTCTCAGACAAGCATATGAGAAAACTCTGCAAACAACATCTTGCTTTATTTCTCAATATTCACAGGTGGAAAGAAAAAAACATCAAATGGCACAATATTTTGCACAAGGGGGAAATGAGGCAAAGAGGAGAGATGAAAATTATTAAAGACGACTTCTGGTCCCTCAGCTTATTGCAAGGCAGTTCACTCTTGATATTCAGAGTCTGAAGAGGTAAAACAGTATTAAGTCGCAGGCAAGAGGGAAACAAAACTAGAAATAGGGGCTTAGCATTCCATGAGGCTGCTGCCTACCTGGTGTTGCACGCAGGATGCACTGAAGATTCCTACCAAAAGCATCTCTTTCCAAGTCTTCAAATTCCACCACTGTGCAGTTCATCTTTGAATTGAGCATCTGATTCCCTGGAGTCTTCCTTTAAAACACATTTCCTCCCCCTGTTCCTCCTCTCATCATTATATTTAATAACATATCTATTAATTTCTCACATTTATAGAACACGTTCGAATTTACCAAACGTGTTAACCTATTATCTCATTTAATCCATGCAACCCTATGTGGTATTATATTTCCATTTTAGATACAAGCAATTTAAAGACTCAAAGAGCCTATGGCCCTATGCACAGTTCACTGGACTTTCTTTACCGTGTGACATTCCACGTTCCAGCTTTCCCCCAGTGAATAACCATTCAGAGTCCCTACCACATGTCAGACACTGGCCAGGGGATCATGAATAAACCTAGGCCAGTTCCCTCCACCCAGAGACCGTGGGCAGGTCCCTTCCCTGTAAAACACCCATAGCAATATCAGCCCTACCTAATTCACTAAGTAGAGTAAAGCAGTGTGGTTAATAGAGAAGAGATTGCTAGGAGCTGCTTACTGGGAATGAGTGTCAGATTGCCTTTAACTTGGTGGATGCCAAGGGCTGCTGAAGGTTCTGCAGGGCTCATAATAGAGGGACTGCTATTAAGGGGTAAGGGAGGGTGGAGCAAGAACTAACCTCCTTCCAGACATAATGAGATCGAAGGCCCTCACTGGGTAAATGATGTCTGGATGCCAAACAGCATGAGGACAGGGAACACCGCGATGTATCAGCACAAAGCCTAAGGTAAGGGCAGAACCGAGCAAAAACACTGTTGCATAAAAAGATAATTCAAAGAAGCCCTAAAGGTTCTAGCCGGGGTTCAGGAAACTCCCATATTTAATGGGTTTAGAATCCAAGCCCATTATCACACCAGGAAACAAGGGGAGGACATATATTAGAATCCTTATACTTCATCAATTCGAAGATTCCTTTCTTTTTTCAAATTAATTGAAAAACAGTTGACTTACAATACTATATTAGTTTCAAGTGTATACCATGGTGATTTGATATTGACTCCTTTTGTTTTGTGTACATTTTTTTCATCTTAAAATTGGGCTGGGGACTTCCCTGGTGGCGCAGTGGTTGAGAGTCCGCCTGCCGATGCAGGGGACACGGGTTCGTGCCCCGGTCTGGGAAGATCCCACATGCCGCAGAGCAGCTAAGCCCGTGCGCCACAACTACTGAGCCTGTGATCTAGAGCCCGTGCGCCACAACTACTGAAGCTCGCGCACCTAGCGCCTGTGCTCCGCAACAAGAGAAGCCACCGCAATGAAAAGCCCGCGCACCACAAGGAAGAGTAGCCCCCGCTCACCGCAACTAGAGAAAGCCCGCGTGCAGCAGCGAAGACCCAACGCCGCCAAAAATAAATAAGTAAAATAAATAAATTTATTAAAAATAAATAAATAAAATTGAGATGAATCAATGCAATGGCAGGTCATACTGTCAATGTTCTCTCTGTCAATGTTCAAATATGCCAACCATCTTAAAAATCAATGGCATATTGGATTCAATTAATTAAATAGAATTTAATTCATTAATTCAATTAATTAAATAGAATTTTTCAGTTAACTGAGTTTTTTTCTTTTTTTCCAATTATCCTTTTTTAAGCTGGTTCAAACGACTGCTTTCCAGTCCTGCATCATGACCACGCTGGCTTATCTGCATAGGACTTCGCAATGGGACTCACTCTGACCAGCCTCGGGGCTCGCCGTCCCCCAACACTCAGGCCTGGAGGAGCTCTACAAGTCTAGACGGAAGGCAGGAAGCACCAGCCAGCTTCCCTCCCCAGCGTGTCTGGGCTCACATCGCATCAGCCCTCTGCTCTTGACTCGCCTGGTCGGCCTCCCTTAAAACTGACCTGACTTCATTTTGAAGCTCTGTAAACAATAAATTCCGGGGACAGCCCTCCCCCTGCAGCCACATGGATCTGTCTGCCTCTATTTCAAGAAGACCGTTCCAAGGCTGAACTCTGAGAAACACACTCAGGGCTGTGAACGCTAGTTTACGCACTATGATTGACGTAGTTCTAGCTCTTTCTTACCGTTCTGTCAGAGCTCAGCCTTCCCTGTTTTCCAACCACAGCAGAAAAATGATGGGCAACCTGCCCAGCCCCATGGTCTACTTTCAGTAGCCACTTCTACAGCAAAAGCAAGATTCATCTCCGAATCTTACAATTTGAAACAATCACAATGCTATACAATTCTAAGGCGATGCACCAGCCACCCAAGGCATTTGGCATATAACAGACACCTGTCATAAAGCATGGAACCCTCTTTCCTGTGACAGCAAAGAGCTTGTATAAAATGGGATATTCACAAGGAAGAAAAGAAAACCTCGAAATCTCAGGAAGAATCAAAAGAAAATGTACCAATGAGTAATTTAAAAAAAGAGGAAGAAAGAAATGTTAATGGAGAAAAGTATACGTAAAGGACATCTAGGCATCACTTTGGTTTTCCACGTCAAAATCACTTCTAACACCACAGTGTAACTATCAAGGTATTGGATGTCAGACCACGGCACTATTACACACACACACACACACACACACACACACACACACACCCCCCACTATCCTTCCTGAAAAGCTTGGGCTGTGGATGAAGAATACAGTTTCACATCAAAAACAATTTAAGCAAATATAATCAATCGCTTTAGTCCCTCGGGCCTCATTTCCTTTTTTTCTTTTCAAAGCTTGATCCCCACTGTTTGCACAGGCCAAATTCCAACAGCCTCTCCTCGGGATCCTACCCGCCCCAACGGAGAATCTATTGTCAAAATTCCACCTCAGTGTATTTCCTTGTACAGAAGAAACAGTCCATGAGTTTCAAAGAAAATGAGGTTGCTTCAATCGTATCTTGGATTCACCGTGTCATTTACAGAGACCCTCACAAGAAAGGGTTCCCGAAAGACCAGTTACACAAGAAACAAAGAACCAGTCAGGACATTCCTTGCTAAGATCCTTAAAAATTATCTTTAATCGATGCCAAATATGAACAGATCATAAAGTGACAGAAGCAAGTAAAATTGCATAGATGGAAACTATGCGCTTCAATTAGGTTCTCAATTCGTAACATTCAGTGTCCTCTACCCGACCTATGAAACGGTTAGGGCAGGGGAAATGCACAGTAGGTGAAAATGAGACACGTCCTTAACTCAAGGTGTCAGCAACTGGCAAACTCAAGAACTGAAATAGTGCTTTTTCAGCTTAAATGGTTTGTTGTCCTGATGGTGCACTTCAAATTAAGACTATTCCATTGGGATTTTTAACCTTGGTAAGACTTTATCTTTAAGATTAGAGGTATGTCATATACAGCCCATGCTTTCTACCTACAGCTACTGAAAAAATGGCTCCTAAACAGTGCAGGAAAGAGAAGAAAGGTATGTCTGTTGGTGTTGGAAAGGAGACAGCTTTGACCTGGAATACCTCACTAGGGATTTGGTGTTTCGTTTTCCTTTCTTTCCTTACACTATTTCTCCTTCTCTGATTGTGGTACAAAACTTTTCTCTCCTCCTTGAAGTCTCACGTCATAAAAAATTAACTCCTACTCAGTCCCTAAATGAAGATCACTGCAACTCCGGCAAATCTCCTTAAAGCTAAGAGTCTTGAGGGCAGCAGAGGCTCCCCTTCACATAGGCCTGGGCTTCCCAAGAAAGCCCAGGGTCGTTTTGCCTGAGCAAAGAGACTGGCATTCGATCCCCTGACTTCCAAACTTTACGTCTATACCCTGAACGAGTTCGCACAGTGACCCAAGGTAATGGAACAGTTGTGGTTAACAACTCAGCTGCTGTTCGTGTCTTTACAAAAATGATAAGTAACGTACATTCTTCTAAGGTTTACCTGAGTCATGCTGGACATGGTTGTGTATACCCTGAAATTCCATGTATAAATACAAGCACTAGTACACCGCATGGTGGACCAGAGGCCACCTCCTGAGATGGTGATTAACTTGGGTTGTGTCGGGTTTAAAAATTTGTGTGTGTCTTCTGAAAATGAACATAAACATCAAAAGACTTCAGCCTTTCTTGAAAAAGCAGGAAGATAAAATGGCTATTGAGCAGTTGATGTCCTAACGAGTTTGCACTCTAGATGGTTATCCCTCACCAATTCTCCCCACTGCCAGGAGTGAGCCGTTCCCGGGGGGAAAAAGTTGGGGATTCTTCTCTTTCTCATTTTGTTCAATCTCATCTACCAAACGAGGAACTCGATTTTTAAAAAGCATGTGTTTTGAGGTCTCCTATATTAAATGGGAGGGTTCGGAATCTATTCCTACTGGCTCTTCAGAGGTTAACTCCTTTGAAAAATCTGTAGCTATGCACAACGTGAAGAAGGCCCTTGACGGACTAAAGCAAATTTCTACTTCAAGAAATCTATTCCTCACTCACCATTTACGTGTATTCTCTTTTCTTTATTCTCAAGTGAGTCCAGCCTCCCTAGGGGAACCTAAGCCAACCGCACGATTTCATTTTAGAGAAATGACCGCTGTGCGGCAGCCACATTCCAGGAGAAGACTCCGCTCTCGGTGTATTTGATTCTGCTAGGCTAACTCGCTAACACGCTCCCGAAGAACTGTGTTAACTGATCATTAGAACTCAGTTCTCCAGGGGGTAGGGAGAGAAGACTGGGCACAGATGGGGAAAAGGAGATGCAAAAACAAACGCCTTTCTTGGCTAGGACCTGTCTTCTTTGAATCTGAGGACAAAGGAAATGAATGTCTTTGGTCTCTCTAATTCAGATCACTCAAGCTGAGTTAACCACTTCAGAGATTCTGGGATGGCTAACAGCCCCGGGGTGACCCAGCCCCTCCACTGCCACCCTATGGAACTAGGGCCTCAATTCACCAGAAGAGCTGAGCTATGGCTATCGGCACGTCAGAAGTCTTCTCCTTCTGGAGAAAATCAGTATTCAAGACAAGAGCCATGAAAGCTCAAGACCTAGGAAGGGGACGGGAAGGTAAAAAGCCCGATAAAATAAATACAAGGAAATAAACCAAAAAGATCATCATTCCATAACAGGCAGTTTTGTTAAGTGCACCGTCAGGTCCACAAAAACATTTCAGCTCAGTCCTGTGCAAGGGGAAAGAGCTTTGGCAAACTCTGCATGCCTATGCTACACAGATAATTCCCGTCCTCCCCTCTAACTCACTTGGTTTTGATGAGCTCCAGGTGCGTAAGTGACCTCCATTTTCCCCAGACCACCCAACTCACGACAGCAGCTCCTTCCGTCCCAGGCAGACAGGTTCCCTGCATGCAGCACTGTTCCCCGTAACAACACATGCACAAGTTTCCACCCAGTGCCACGTATGGCTGTGACAGGTGTACCCGGTAGCCAAAGTGAGGCTTTTCAGTTCTGGTCCTGTTTTCTCATCCTCTGACCCATCCGATCCCACAGTACCAAGCAGATTATTGCTGTTGACAGAGGGTAGCGCTTCAGGTTCGGGGTGTCCTAGACCTCAAAGTCTAAATAAAAGATCAAGGCAATCCCCGGAGATGTGGGCGAGGTTAGCGTTTTCTTTCCCAACGGGAGACTAAGGAGCAGGTAGGAGAGGAAAAGCCAGGATGAGTCAAGGTTCCAGGAGACATCACAGGGAGGATTGAATGCCCTGCAGTAGGACACCGTACCGTCCTTGGCCCCTGTCTTCCTTGGTGTGTGTCACGTCTGTCTTACAGATTCACAGAAGCCGCGCAGGAAAATAAACTTCCACGTTCTTTCTTTCAAAGGAGTCAGCCAGCCTGGGTGTAACTCTAGTGTCTAGGTTTACTGCCTCACTGCTCGTTCTAGGCTAGGATGGGAGGTGGGGCGGAGTCACGGGGAAGATTTCCAGAAGCAGCAGCGCAGGAATGAAAGACGGTGAGCAGCTGGCAGCCACGTGCTAAGCGCAGAATGAGGATCCCCACCTTGGGTCCTTCAAAAAGCTATGAGTGCCTCCCCGTCGGTGGGCGGCTGCTGGCCTCCAGAGGCCCAGGTGATGTGGCTCTCTTTCTGGTAAGCACAAGGTCCCCGCCATTCTCTGGACTGGGTGCCAGGGGCGACAGAAGTTAGATGTTCAGCCTGCGAGGTGACTGCCAGGATGGGACTCTCATAGGAGCATCCTAGGAACTAGCTGAAGGGGTGGGCCGGGAGGGAAGGCCCGGGAGAGCTTACTCTGAACCGACTATTCCCACATCCACAACGATGCCTGCAAAGATCAGACTGTCAGAGTGGCAACATGCTTCTGCAGGCAGAGGGGGAGGATGGAACTTCGCTAGGACCGTGAGGCTGGACCCGAGGAAGCCTTGCTTGTCCAGAGTGACCCCTGATAGGAAACAAATTCCCCAAGAGTTTTATATTGGCTTCTGGTAGAGAAGAGGAAAAGACAAGTTCGAGGTTCGTGTCAAGTTCAAAGATGGGTCTCGGGCCCCAGTTTCCATCCCACGTTTGGCTGCCAAAGGGACCGAGTCCAGCGGATGGCCAGAGAGCACCCTCCCGGGTCTCTCCTGCCTGGGGCGCAGGATGGCGCGGTGTCCCCGCAGTGCGAAGTGAGAGAGCGAGGGTGGAAAAAGGAAAAGCGAAATATCTGTGCCCCAGCCTCCCTCCCTTGTGTTACATAACTTCTCAGCTGTGCTAATGGAGGCGCCTTCTGCAGTTCGCTGTGGGTACAGGATAAAGGCACTAAGCAACTATTAAATCAATTGGTTGCGTTTCTTCAGGGAGCCTCAGGGGGAGGGCCGAAGTCTCTGCAGACTTCAAATCATGACTGCAAGAAAGAAATCAGCTCTGCTCTGGGCGCATACGATGGAGAAACATTTTCATTTACATCTTAAGAATGCACCAAAAAGCATGCAGTATTGCACCTTTGTTTGTTTGTTTGTTTGTTTTGCTTGTGTTTCTCTTCAGCTAGAAAGAATACGTGTTCTTAGGTGTTGCTCTATATACCTTGATAACTTAAGTTTTCCACAGAGCTTCGCTTTAAGGGATGGGCATGTTGGTCCTCTCTCTGCCTACATCTGCACAGAAACCTGACATTTCCCTGAGCAAAGGCAGGAAGATTGACTGAGTGCCCCCCCTCACCCTACCCCCCCTCATTGTTTCTTTTGGGCCCTTCATCCCACAAACTTATAATTTTTATTATTTTTTAACGTTTTTACATTAAATTAATCATGCACTAATTAATTCAAGGTACACCTTAATCAAGTCGGCCATAATGCTGAATAAGAGAACATGCTTCGAGCTCCAAAAAGTTACTGTTCCCAGCTGACTAACATAGGTACTTAAATACAGTACTTTATTTACTAATAAAAATAGTTCGTAAATGAAGGAGTGCACTTTTGGTGAACGCAAATGAAGAAGGATCTATTTTTAGAAGAATCGATTCCAAAGTAAGCTTACCCTCTATTGTCTGCGTTAACGTTCTCGGCATGCGATTGTAAAAGAAATGATGATCAGACTCAAACATGCTTACACTTAGTTTCATTTGTGCTCTGTTGCAATAAGGAGGCGAAGGTTTTACATCCAGTTCTGGAGGCCGGGGTTCAGGGTGCAGGACTGGTGAGAAAAGACCCATTGGGCGCATCTGCAGTTGAGAATCGTAGCAGCACTGCAGATGGATCAATGAATTGCATTCAGTGATCATTTTTTCTTAGAGAAGAGTTTGAATCAGAAGGAAAGGGGGCAGAGGGAAGAATCCCTACAGACCAGGCCCAGTATCAGATTTCTAAGGTGCTTGGTGAACCAGTCTTAAGTAATTTTTTTTTTTCACCTTGGAATATGCAGTTCGGTTGATCAAAGTAAAAACATCTGTTCGTTGCCCGTTTCGGCTGGTGTATCATGTTACGCGTAATACGTCTGATGCACCATCTTAAAATGCGCTGTGCAGTTTGCCAGGATTTCATATCGGAGTCCCATGCAAATTTTAATTTTATATTTCTAAGCGATCATCTGATTCTTAGCTAAAGGAAAAAAAAAAATTTTAAAGAAGCCACCACGGATTAAAAACGGGGAAGCATGTGAACCTTATTTTACCTAGACAAGTTCATGGACTGAGTGATTTTAAACCAGTTTTAGAAAATACACTCTCTTTTCCCATTTTTTAATACAATGAAAATAGTTTCTCTTTTCATGGCTCCTGAAGGCTTCGGGTTTGCCACCCCCCAACATTGGCAATGCAACAATGCATTGACAGTTCGAGAGAGCATTCAAAGACTATTTAGTGAAGTATCTACAACGAGTGACCTGGGTCACTGGGGGTTTGGTTTGGTTTGGTGTTTTAAGTCTTTCAAGCTGCTAAGTGGGGGCTTTTTAGTTTCTTTGCTTTTGGCTTTTTAAACATCAGTCAGTAGCTTGCTCTTATTAACGCAGTTTTGGTCAGCTGCGGTGCAATTACCAGTTCTGACATTGGCCTGTCTAAAGTGGGCTATGCTATTATTCATATCCTCTTCGATCTCCATGTACTCAGATTTGCTGATGGTGGAGGAGCTGCGCCGACTGAGGTCACTGTCAGAGGCTAAATTAGGGGCGCTGACGTGGAGCAACTGAGCCTGCTCTTCCCCCTCGGTTTCTCGGTGGTAGAAATAGTTGAAATTGGACACAATGACAGGTACGGGCAGGGCAATTGTCAGCACACCGGCGATGGCACACAAGGAGCCCACGATCTTGCCTCCAATTGTCACAGGGTACATGTCACCGTATCCCACGGTGGTCATGGACACCACCGCCCACCAGAAAGCGTCGGGGATACTGGAAAAGTGCGACTCAGCTTCTTCCGCCTCGGCAAAGTACACTGCGCTAGAAAACAGTATGACCCCGATGAAAAGGAAAAAGATAAGCAGCCCTAGCTCTCTCATACTGGCTTTGAGGGTCTGGCCCAGGATCTGGAGGCCCTTAGAGTGGCGGGAGAGTTTGAAGATTCTAAAAACCCTTACCAACCGGATGACCCTGAGGATGGCCAGCGACGTGGCCTGCTCGCCCTTCTGGTTCCCCTCCTGCTCAGCTATCTCGGTGCCCAGGGTGATGAAGTAGGGGATGATGGCCACGATGTCGATGAAGTTCATGATGTTTTTGAAGAAGTCCGTCTTGCTGGGGCAGGCGAAGAAGCGCACCACCAGCTCGAAGGAGAACCAGATGATGCACAGGGTTTCCACGATGAAGAAGGGGTCCGTGAAGATGTTGACGCTGTAGACCACCGTGGTGTTGTCGAGGCGGTGGACGGTGCCCGTGAAGTCCTTGTCATCCTTCAACTCGGGCAGCGTCTCCAGACAAAAGATGACGATGGAGATGAGGATGACCATGACGGAGACGATGGCGATGACCCGGGCGGGCCCCGAGCTCTCGGGGTATTCGAACAGCAGCCACACCTGGCGCTGGTACTCCTTGTCGGGCAGGGGGCGCTCCTCTTCCTTGATGAAGCCCTCGTCCTCCCGGAACTTCTCCATGGCCTCCTCGCCCAGCTCGTAAAACTTGATCTCTTCGGAGAACATGTCCAGCGGCACGTTGACCGGCCTCCGCAGCCGGCCCCCCGACTGGTAGTAGTAGAGGATGGCGTCGAAGCTGGGCCGGTTGCGGTCGAAGAAGTACTCGTTCCTCAGCGGGTCGAAGTAGCGCATGCGTTTCTTAGGGTTGCCCAGCAGCGTGTTGGGGAACTGCGCCAGCGTCTTGAGCTGCGTCTCGAAGCGCAGCCCGGAGATGTTGATGACCACGCGCTCGCAGCACTCGTGGTCGTCGTGCTCGGCCGGCCGCGGGTAGCTGCCGTCCTGGGGGTGGCCCGGGGCGGCCGAAGCCTCGTCCACGTTCTCTCCCGACATCACCGTCATGGTGGAGGCAGGGGGCGGCGGCGGCGGCGGCGGCGGCGGGAGACCCGGGGCGGGCCCAGGGCGGGGAGGGGCGAGGGAGGCGGGGTGGGGGGGGACCCGCGCGCCCCCCCCACCTGCGTGCGCGGCTCCCCCGAGCTCAGGGGGCGGGGCTTCCGAGCCAGCAGGTGGAGGGATCTGCCACTTGGAGACCGTCTCCACCCCCCCCCCGCCTGTTTCTCAGTTTGGAGTCCCCCTCGCCTGCCGCCCCGGGTGCAGCTTTTCTCCGGGGCGGGGTGGGGACTGGGGTGGGGGTGGGGGGACTGGGGGTGGCGATGGGAGGAGGCTTGGTGTTTCTTCCTGCTCCGAGGTGCCTTAACGCAGCGCCGTTCTAGCGGCCCGGGCCACCGCTTGGGGGCCGCCCTGGCCTCCCTTCCCCTCCGCGAGCCCTCCTAGGACCCGGGGCAGAGCCAGCTCGGCAGATGCCCTCGCCTGCCACCCCCTCTGCTTCTCCTCGGCTCTCCCCCCTGCTAGCCCTCTTCGCCTGCCGCCTTCTAAGCTCCCACCGGGGCAATCGATGGACGCTGCAGAGAAATAGAAAGTGATACGGGGGCAGAAGATCAGAAGCGTTCATATGGGACGGACCCACAGACACGGAAGAGCACAGACCTCTAGCTTTTTGAGAAAGCACGAGACTTTTGCTAGGGTTATATCACAGACACGCAGACAGACACACGCAGACACCCGAAATCCAAGTTTGGGGCTCCTCCATCCCACTTTCCCCAATGCCCAACAGCCGATCTGTTTACAACTTCGTTAAACTAGAGATCGGAAAAGCGCCCAGAGACGCTGGCGGAGCTCCAGGTCCAGGCAGCGTCCCCGCGCCCCCGGCTCCCCTCACCCGCCGCCCCAAGCCCCACTTCTGAAGCCCCGGACCGGGGAACCCCCTACCTGGCCAGCCGGCTTGGCGCAGGGGCGGTGCTGAGTCGGCGGAGAGCCCGAGCGGGAATGCGGCAGGTCGCCTTTGCGGTACCCGGGCGCAAGCCGCGGCCGCCACAGCATCCGAGGGGCGCCGGGGCCACCGCGCCGCCCTCGCACCTCGTCCTGCTTTCCTTCAGTTGGCCACTCGCCTAACTGGGCAGCGACGGCGGAAATGTCCGTTCCCGACCCCCATTCTCGCCCGTGGCCGGCAACCTGGAGACGCCGCTCTCGCTCTCGGGTGCGGGCAATTCCGGAGGCTGCGGGGCGGAAAAGCGAAATGCCACCCTCTCCCGAGCTCTGAAGCGAATGACGATGCGGAGCGCTCTCGCCCCCTCCCAACACCGTGGGAGCCCTTGATTCGATCCCGAAGGAGGAGAGCGAGCAAGGGCCTGGATCTCCGTGCCTCGCAGGTCCCCTCGGCTTCCCGCACCCCGCGCGGACCTCGGTGAGGCTACGCGGCGCGCCGGGAGCCGTTCGGAGCTCCGAGTGGGGCAGGGTGCGTGCGGCTCGGGTCCGCTCGGTCCATTTCTGGGCGCTGCAAGATCAGCAGAAACCTGAGAAAGCGCCCGGAATGCGGAGCAGCGATTGGCCCACCCGGGCGTGGGTTGGGGAGGGCGGGGGAGGGCGGGAGCGAGGAGGTAGATGGAAAATAGGAGGGGGTGGCTTGGCAGAGGGGGCCTGTCATTCAGTTCCCACCCTTGCCAACACGGCTTTTTCCTTCTCCTGCCAGAAAAGCCGACCGCCAGTTCTCCTTCCCTGTGGTCCACAGCCCCGCACACGCACGGTCCTCTGCCGCGACCTTTCCGGGAATTTCACATCGGAAATGGTCAGGTCCGACGCAATGCAGGCGGTGGTGTTCCTGGCACAACTACTCTGATGGGCTGCCGTTTGTGCAGTCCCACAATAATCCGCTTCTCTGTGCGCTGTCCGGCCGCTCCCGCAGGGGGCTCTGCAGGGCAGACCCAGCTTGTCCCCGCCGGCCTCGGAGAGATGCGGACTTCGGGTTGGGCTCTGCAGTTGAGGATCACCCGGGTCTGTCCTCCGTCGCGCTACTGCGAGGCAGTGGTGCTGAGAGTGTGTCCCTCTTTGACCTACGACGGGAGTTGAAGTTTCCTTGCGATCAGACTATTTTGAAATACCGAGAATGTGACTTGTGGGAAACCAAAGGCTTCGTGGGTTTATGCGCTTGTCTGCCAACTTGGTGCTAATTGGAACGAATCTGAGAAGCAAGTCGCCTGCCCACCTCCCACCCACGTCCCTCTTCCCGAAGCCTCTTTTTCCGGCCTAGGGCCTTCCCAAGGCCCCTTGCAAGGCTGGCAGCTTCTCGGGGACAGGGTCCGCACAGAGGCGCAGGGCAGCAGGAGCCGGGGGCGTGCGCGGTGCCCTCGGAGTGCGGCTCCGGCTGCGCCCCTAGAGGCGCTGCGCCTTGGCGCCTGCAGCGCGAGAGAAGGCAGCCAGCAGCTCCGGTACTTCAACTGCGGCCGAGTCTCCAAGGAGGCTGCAGGAGCCCGGAGTCGCCGCCCATTGGCTCCCCGGCTGCCTTGGGACCACCCCTTAGCACCACCGCGACCGCGAAGCCTCCCGCCGACACCACCCACCTCTTTAATCAAACCGAAAGATTGCATCCTCCCCACTCTGTTGTGGCTAGTGAGAAGCAGGGGCCTCGGCGCGCCCTGCACCCAGGCAGTGCAGCAATCCTGGGTACCGAACTAGTTAAGTCCCTCCTCCAGATACCGACTCCAGCATTCCTTTCAGAAAAAATAGGTATTTGTTCCCTCCACTCCTCCGGAGCCATAGCCCAGCTTTACTTTTACAAACAAAGAGTTCTCTTAAACTCCGCCTTCCCATATTAAGCGCTGCCCTTTCCCCACCTTCCAAACACATATTCCTGTATCCCACTGACTCCGCGGTTCCTTTCCTTTCCACCCTACTGCTTTATTGGAAAGAAAGAAAACAAAAACCCACGAAGCTCTGCATTGCAATGCTGTCAAGTCCCTTGTTTTCTTTGCTACTGCTGCCGGAGGCTGCTGCAGCCCTGAGAACACCCTACTACTAGATCTGATACACATTTTCAGACCCTGTCCTAGCGATACGGGGCTTCCTACGCTGCTCCTGTACCTCCCTCTGCCTGTAGCCCCCCTCCTCCTTTTAAAGGTTTCTGAGACTGTCATCTCCCCAGCCTCATGTGGATGCACTTGCCCTGATTCAGCATTGGGAGGTTGCCTTAGTAGAAGAGATTTACAGACTGGATGAGATCCCAGGTTCCTAAACCCAGGGGGTTATTAGGGGGCACAATAAGATCAACAGGTTTTCAACATCCCTGAAAGATGTTTTTAGAGCCGGACTGGACCTCCATGGAATTGGAAGAAATTTGCTGAGCTAGGAACTCATCATTCTTGATGCAAGCCCACCATTGGTAAGAGTCTGAAGGTGTTTATTTATTCAACAATCTGCTTAGCTCCAGCTAGGTGTCAGCCTAATTCTAGCACTGGAGACATAGTAATAACTAAGACATGAGGTCCCAGACCCCTTGGAGCTCACATTCTTGTGGGAGAGACAATTAACAAATAAACCATTGTATATATGTACCACATCTTCTTTATCCATTCCTCTGTCGATGGACACTTAGGTTATTTCCATGTCTTGGCTATTGTGAATAGTGCTGCTATGAACATAGGGTCATAGGGTGCATATATCTTTTCGAATGAAGTTTTATCTGGATATATGCCATGGAATACTACTCAGCCATAAAAGAGAAATGAAATAATGCCATTTGCAGCAACATGGATGGACCTAGAGATTACCATACTAAGTGAAGTAAGTCAGAAAGAGAAGGACAAATATCATATGATACCACTTGTAGGTGGAATCTAAAGTATTACACAAAAGAACTTATCTACAAAACAGAAACAGACTCACAGACATAGAGAACAGACTTGTGGTTGCCAAGGGGGAGGGGGGATGGAGGAGGGATGGATTGGGAGTTTGGGATGAGCAGATGCAAACTATTATATGCAGAATGGATAACCAACAGGGTCCTACTGTGTAGCACAGGGAACTATATTCAGTAGCCTGTAATAAACCATAATAGAAAAGAATATTAACCATATATATACATCATATATATTATATATGTGTGTATATGTAACTGAATCACTTTCCTGTACACCAGAAACTAACACAACATTGTAAAGCAAATACTTCAATAAAATAAATTAAAAAAAATAATAAACCATACATTATAATTTAGGTAAAAAAAATTTTTTAAGGGGATACAGACTGACAAATACAGGTTTGCATGGATAGGAAAGGTCTCTCTGCAAAGGTAGCATTTGAACAAAGAACTTCAAGAAGAGAGAGGTCAAGGAACAGGGAGACCAGAAGGACGAATATGAGAGCAAATGAAAAGGTTCTAAGGCGAGGACAAGCTCAGCATATTTGGGAAACAAAAGAGGCTAGAAAGAAGTGACCAAGGAAGAGTGTTGGAAAAACTAGGTCAGAAAAGTAGGCAGAGGCCAGCTCATGCAGGGCCTCTTAAGCTACTTTAAGAATATTTCATTTTATTCTGACTGCAGTGGGAAGATATTGGAGGACTTGGATCCGTGCAGTAACGTAATATGATTTGCCTTTTTTTTTTTCTTTTTCTGTTTTTCTTTTTTTGGCCACACCACGTGAATTGTGGGATCTTAGTTCCCTGACCAGGGATTGAACCTGGCCCTATGTAGTGAAAGGACAGAGTCCTAACCACTGGACCACCAGGGAGTCCCCTGATTTGTCATTTTTAAAGGTTATTCTGACTCCTAGAAACAAGCACGAGGTTGGAGTTTATCAAGTAGTACAAACAAAGATGGCTTAAACAAGGAAGATAGTGGTAGGAATAGGATTACATTTTGAAAACAGAGATGGCAGGATTTGGGATGTGGAGGAAAGAAACATTGGAAGAACATCTCCTAGGTCTGTAGCCTTAGTAACCAGGTGGATGGTGATGTCATTTCCTGGACATCACCTGTCCCACCAGAATGTGAGCTACTCGAAGTCTGAGACCTGGTGTGTCTTAGTTATTACTGCATTGGGCCATGGGGGCCTTTCCTCAGAGTCTCCCTGCCCTGACATTCTTCTTGCCCTTTGGCCACTTGACCTGCCTCAACTGCTGCTGGCTCAACCAGTTCTGTGCAGGCAGCAGAATTCTGCCTAATGAGGTGGACCACACCGCAATGTGTGGCATCTGGAGTCCTCAAGGTGGCAAAAAGGGCCAGGTAACCAACACAGCCACATGGAGACATTAACTCAATGGACCAGTGGGAGTTGCCCAGTAGGAGAGATGGGATAGGATGGAGCCTGGAGGTAAATTCCCTCTCACTTTATTCTTTTCAAGGACAAGGGACCCTATGGTCTGGTGACAGGGCTGCATCTCTTTGTGGCTCATGAAGCAGTGGCCAGCTTCGTAACCCGCTACATTGCATTTGCACCTTATCCTTCCCTTTACCCTTACTCTCACTGCCCAGGGGTCGCGCCTCCCATGAAAGCCCAAGGCCTATGTCAGGTTCTGTTTTCTAGGCAGAGGGAGTCCAGACTTCAGTTTGAGACGTGTTAAGTTTGAGTTATCTGTTAAACATCCAATGCAGACGATAAATAGGAAATTGAGCATCTCGTCGATTCTAGGGCTCAGAGAAGAGGTCTGGGTGGATCTGGGTTTCTCAGCCTCGGCACTTGGTCTGGATGCTTTGTAGTTGTGGAGGGCGTTTTTGTTTTGTTGTTCTGTGCACTTGGGGAGGTTCAGCAGCATCTCTGGCTTCTACCCGCCAGCTGCCAGTAGCACCTGATCCCGGTTATGACAATCAAAAATGTCTCCAGACATTGCCAAATGTCTCGTGGGGGGCAAAATCACCCCCACTGGGAACCACTGGGGTAGATGGTAGTTAAAGCCAGAGCTCTAGACCTGGGCACTTGGACGTGAAGGCAGAAAGAGAAGAAACAGTTCAGAGACCGCAACTCAGGATACTCTAATTCTTAGAGGTCGATAAAATAAGGACGTGCCAGTGAGGGAGACAGAGAGAGTGACTGGAAGGTAAGCAAACCAGAAGAGTGAGGGGTCCGTGCAAACAGATGAGTACAGTGCTTTGCGAAGGAGAGATTTTTTTTTTTTTTTGAACGCTGCTAATAGAATGAGTAGAATGAGGAAATTAGAATTAACTCCCGGGTTTAGAAAACTTGAGTTTAAAAGAGATTGAGAGAGACGAATTGATGACAGTGGGTAAAATCAACTCTTGAAGCTTTGGAGTCAATAGGGGGAAAATGGAAGAGTAGCTGAAGCTTCCTTCAAGGAAGGATGACAAGACTTTTTTTTTTTTTTAAGATGAGACCTATTACGTTATGTTTGTATGCTGATGGGAATGATTCATTAGAAAGGGAAAAATTGTTGATGCAGTAGAAAGAGAAACATTGGAGCAATGTTCTTGAGAAGGCAAAAGGAAACTGGGATCTGAGATTCAAAGGAAGAGACTGGCCTTGGAAAAGGACAGTAAATCCATAGAAAGGGGAGTGAGAGCAGAGGTCAGACACAAGTAGTTTAGTAGATGTGACTCTGGGAGTTTGTGGACATTCATTTGTGCAATCAGAAGCAATTTTCACTGTAAAAAGGGAAGCAAAGTCATCAGCTGGAAGCGAGGGTAGGAAGGTGTTCTTGGAAGTAGAAGGAAAAAATGTGAAATAGCCACCCAGTAGAGCAGGAAGGTGAAAGGATTAAAGAATGTAGCAGGATTGCCTGGCAACATCATGGGCTCAATTTTGGTGAAAGAACATGCATTTCAGCGATCAGGCCCTGATTGTTTAAGATAAACTTGGAAGTGAGTCATGATAGAATTAGTTCTGATGATTGTTTATGGGAAATGTGAAACTAGGCTAAACATAGCTTCCTTCTTAGCCTTGGTTTCTTAAGTGTTATGTAGTGGTTAGACAAGACATGGCAAGAAAAGCACTGGTTGTACCAGGCAGGAAAATACCCACGTGGACTCACCTTAGATCCTGCTGAGGGAAGTGTCACAAGAAGGGGATGAATGGGGGATCTCATAAGGTATGAAGTATAATCGTTAAAAGGTAGTATAGAACGACTAGGAGGCAGGAAGGAAACTTCAGAAGTTCACCAAACATTTAAGATGACACTGCGTGGCGTGGATGTCCACGTTAGCCAGGGGTCCTCTTGTTGGGATCTGTGGTCGGGCTTATCTGTAGATAGGCTCCAGGGGCCTGTGAACCTCTAAAATTGTTTACACATTTTGGTATATGTCAATAATCTTGTTTGTGAACATCCAGTCTATCAGTGATTTTTATCAGAATCTCAAAGGGAGCTTCCACTGGAGCAGTTAACAGCCTAGGTTTTTAAATCACAGCTGAGTTCTAATCCAATCACTCTGATATTGGACAAGTCACTCCATTATTTTACATCTTCATCTCCTTATTTGTAAAATGTAATATCTATATCATTGTCTGCTGTGAGGATAAAAGACAAATTGAGTAGTGATCAGTACCTGCCATAGAGTTAAACTTGGTGAAATGTCAAGAGAAAAGGACCAGGAGGTCAGGAACCATTCCATTAGATGCATCTTTAAGAAACATTCACCAAGGACAAAGCAGTCCCTAGATAACTGAGAATCAGAGAAAAGAAGAAGTGTAATACCTATGATCAAGAATCCTTACGGCCAACTTCAATACTCAGGCACAGCAGGATAACGGGTACTAGACTTTTCTCCCACCACGAACAACTAGAAAACTGGATAAACTGCATTAAGTCAGCACAGGGCAAGAGGCAGGGCAGAACTGAGATCTCTTATAAAAGGGAAACAAATGAGATGAGCTCTGTGATAGGCTGACTTTTTTCTAGAAAGTACCTGGAGGTACTTTCCAGAAGCTATGCAAGGAGAGGAGAGCCAAGCAGAGCCTGGAAATCTTAGTGAGCTGAAGAGACAGGGGCTGGAGTCTGGTGAGGCTGAGGTGGCTGCAAGTTATGAGACAAAGTACTGAAGAGGAAGGAGCAACACAATGAAGTACACCAGAAATCTGCATGGGGTCCCCTTGAGTCTGTTGATAAATACCAAACTACACGTGGGTAGATAGGGTAAAACCCCAAGGGGCTGGTTTGGCTTAATAGTCAAACATCAGTCAATGCAACTCACTCTACAGGGCTAATCAAAGGAGATTCTTAATAGATGCAGAAAAGCTATTTGACAAAATTCAACACCCATCCATTATTAAAACAAAACAAAGAAGGGACTTTTCTGGCAGTCCAGTGTTTAAGACTTTGCCTTCCAATGCAGGGGGTCCAGGTTTGATCCCTGGTAGGGGAGTTAAGATCCCACATGCCTCGGGGCCAAAAAATCCAAAACATAAAAAAACCCAGAAGCAATATTGTAACAAATTCAATAAAGACTTTTAAAATAGTACACATTGGGTTTCCCTGGTGGCGCAGTGGTTGAGAGTCCGCCTGCCGATGCAGGGGACGCGGGTTTGTGCCCCGATCCGGGAAGATCCCACATGCCGGGAAGTGGCTAGGCCTGTTAGCCATGGCCGCTGAGCCTGCGCGTCCGGAGCCTGTGCTCCGCAACGGGAGAGGCCACAACAGTGAGAGGCCCACGTACAGCAAAAAAAAAAAAAAAAGGTCCACGTAAAAAAAAACAAAAACAAAAAACAAAACCAAAAACCTTAAAAACAACAACAACAAAGAAAAACAAACCTCTTAGCCACTAGAAATAGAAAGAACTTCCTTAACCTGAAAAAGGACATCTACCAAAAGCCTACAATAAACATCTTACTCAATGGTAAAAAGGTTGAACACTTTCCCTCTAGAATTGGGAACAAGGCAACAAGGCAGTAATATGCACTCTGATCACTCCTACTTAACATTGTATCAGAGGTCCTAGTCAGTGCAATAAAGCACTAAAAAGAAATAAAAGGCATACAGATTGGAAAGAAAGAAGTGAAATTGTTCTTATTCATAGACAACATGAATTTGTATATGGAAAATCCTGAAGATTCTACCAAAAAACTAGCAGAAATATTAAGTGGATTTAGTAAGGAAACAAAGGGAATATATAAAAATCGGTAGTATCTCTACCACCTACAACAACATCAAAAAACATAAAATGCTTAAACATAAATGTAAGAAAATATGTTACACATAAGACCCGTACATGTAAAACTACAAAACATTGCTGAGAGAAAGTTAAAAAGACCTAAATAAACGGAAAGCTATACCATGATCATGGATTGGAAGACTCAGTATTATTATGATGTCAATTCTCCCCAAACATAACTTCAATCAAAATGCCAACAGGCTTGTTCACAGAAATTGGTTCTAAAATAAAGCTGATTCTAAAACTTATATGAAAACACAAAAGACCTAGAATAAAAGAAGTTTAAAAGAGAACTATGTTGTAGGACTTACACCACCTAATTTTAAGACCTACTATAAAGCTGCAATCATCACAACAGTGCAATATTGGTGTAAAAAGAGACATACAGATCCTTGGAACAGAACAGAGAGTCCAGAAATAGATCCACACTTATATGATCAATTGATTTTCAACGAGGTAATTAAATGGGGAAAAGAATCTTCTCAACAAATGGAGCTGGAATAACTGAATATCCATAAACCTTCACACTTACCTCACACTTACAAAAAAAAATTACTCAAAATGGATCACAGACCTAAATGTGAAACTAAAACTGTTTAACTTCTAAAAGAAAATGCAGAAGAAAATCTTTACGACTCAGAACAAAGACATAAACCATTAAAAAAATTGAACTTCATAAAAGTTAAAAACGTCTGCTCTTCAAAAGACACTGTTAGAGGGTGGACTTAGAGACTGTCATACAGAGTGAAGTAAGTCAGAAAGAGAAAAACAAGTATCGTATGTTAACACATATATGTGGAATCCAGAAAAGTGGTATAGATGATCTTATTTGCAAAGCAGAAATAGAGACACAGACGTAGAGAACAAACGTATGGATACCAAGGGGGGAGAGGCAGGGTAGGATGAATTGGGAGATTGGGATTGACATATACACACAACTATGTATAAAATAGATAACTAATGAGAACCTGCTGTATAGCACAGGGAACTCTACTCGGTGCTCTGTGGGGACCTAAATCGGAAGGAAATCCAAAAAAAGAGGGGATATACGTATACATACGGCTGATTCACTTTGCTGTACAGCAGAAACTGACACAGCAGTGTAAAGCAACTATACTTCAATTTTTAAAAATATATACTGTTAAGAAAAGGAAAGAGCATGCCACAGACTGGGAGAAAATATTCACAATGCACATATCTGACAAAGGACTCATATTCAGACATATCAGCAACTCTTACAACTCACTAATAAGACAAACAACCTCATAAAACATGAGCAAAAGATCTGAATGGACACTTCACAAAAGACACATCCTTTATGATTCTATTTATATGAAATTCTAGAATGAGCAAGCACAGATCAATGGTTTCCTGGTACCAGAGAAGAGAGGATTGACTACAAAGGGTCAGGAGGGAACTTCTAGGTGATGGAAATGTTCTATATCTTGATTATGGTGGTGGTTACACAGTGTATTTTCAAAACTCATAGAACTGTACACTTAAAATAAGTACGTTTTATTGTGTGTAAATTATACCAAAATTAAATTTATTTTAAAAATTTCTTGTCAAATAAATAATATTGATGCATGTTGAGGTGACAGAAGAAGGTTAGAAACAGTAATATTTTTCTAGAGCTTAACCTGTGACAGTTTCTTAAACTGCTCTGAGTTGTCCTTGAAAGGAGGAATATATGAGGTGTGAAGGAACAGAGGAATTTCCTATCTTACTAGGACTATCTGGGCAGGTTCACAACTTGGAGAAGAGAACTATAGCATTTAGGAATTCATTAAAAAATAATTATTGAGCATCTATTGATTGCCTCAGTCATTGTGTAATATATCAGAGACCAAGACAGAATCCTTGCCCCCAGTGAGGTCCTATTCTTATTGTGGAGATAAAGATGTAAATAGGTAATTACCATACAGTATGAAAAATGCTTTAATGACACCAGGTATGGAAGAGCGGCCCCTAAGCCAGCCTTGGGAGATAGGGAAGAACTCCCAGGAGAAATTTCAAGGTAACAAATAAGAAGAATCCTAATAGAAGAGTAGGAGGTATGGCCATTGGAGTCTCTTGTGGACCAAAGTCAGGTTCTGGATGTACAGGGGAGCCAAGAGCATATCCAGAAAAATAAAACTTATGTCAGTAGACCTGGAGGATTGAGTATAAAGAGGTGAGCGGCAAAAAAAATGAGGTCAGAGAAGTTTCCAGGAGCCAGGTCATGAAGTGCCTTGCTGGTCACCGTTGTGGACACCACTGGTTTCCTCCTGAGTGTCCAATCCTCTCTTTCTTCCCCCAGACAGGACTCCCTTGTACATAGCCTGAAGGGAAGCCCACTGCTCCAGGGTATCTCATCAGGAATCAGACTGTGCCCCACCCCTAACCCAGGAGATGCGAGGGGAAGCCTTCTGGAGGGCTTCAGAGAAAGGCTTCCTCAGTGGTAAGAAAGAGCCATAGAAAGATTTTGTCTTCATCCTCAAGATGTCATGTCTGATGAGTCATCGGTATACGCATCCTGTTTCCAGACTGAATGATGAAGCCAACACTGAAGATGTCATAGCAAAAAAGGAAAAACCTGGATCCTGGTGACATCGTTGAGCAGCTGAATCAAACAGCCATGAAGCTTCCTATACTAGAAATTCCTGTTATGAAATTCAATGATTTTCTCGTGGTCAAGTGAGTTTGAGTTGAGCTAGCTCATTAAATCTTATTAAAGGATTTTTCGTTAAGGATTTTAAACAGACTTGTAAAATATCATGGACAATATATGGAAATGATTTAGATGTAGATGCTTGTGTCAATTATAACTCTTTCTGATTATAGAAGTACAAACTCAACCCCAAATGGCTTAAACCAAATAAAAGGAAGGGGCAGGGGGAATAGAGGCTTTGGGGAATAGAAATGGAGCTTCAGGAAGGCTTTACCCAGCACTCAAGGTCCATGACCAGGACCTATTTTTTTCCTTCTCCATTTCCCTTCCTCAATGCTCACTCTACACTCAGGTGCTTTTTTTTGGTGGGGGTGGGGGGGGGGGGGGCGATGTTTCCAAGATGGCTGTCAGAAAGTCCAGAAGTTCTGTACCTCATGGCTGGTAGGAAATATGTCTAATTCCCTGGTGGCTCAAATAAAAGTTTTGGAATTGAGCCTTAGTGATCCTCAATTGGCCTCACTTGTGTTACTTATACATCTTTGAGCCCATCCCTGCAGTCAGGAAGATGGGATGTGCCAACTGGTTTAAAGAAATCAAGGCCCTTCCCTGGAGATGGGATGGAGTCAATCTCACCCAAACTCTATGGTGAGAAATTTCAGAGTACTGGTAAAGATTAAAAGAGGACTGCATGCTAGGGAGATGATCATCAAATGTCCAGAAAGGAGGTGATAGAGTGAGTTAGGAATGGCTCCTAGGTCTCTGGCTTGGGCATCCTAGAGAGAAATGCACTTCAGGAAGCTGAGTTAAGATGAGCAGGATAGTGAGATGCAGTGACCCACCGGTCATTGCTTGTCTTGAAAACAGAAGTTTCAGTAAAGTAGTGGGAACAGATGCCAGACTGTAGTAGTCAAGGGATAAATGGAGTGAGCAAGGGAAGTGAGGGCAAGCAAGCATTCTTTGAAGGATCTTGGAACTAGCGGGCAGGAAGGAGATAGAGGCAGGAGCTAAAGGGGACTGTGAGGTCAAGGGAACTTTATTTTTTTAATATAGGAGAGATTTGAGCATGGTTTAATGCTAAAGATGATAAATGAAAAATATATAAGGAAGAACAAGATTGAAGATATAGGCCAGAAGTGGGGTAACTCATGGAGGAAGATCCCTAGGAAAGATGTCAAGAAAGATACAGAGCACAGCTAGAATAATTAATCTTAAAGAAGAGTGAGGGACTTTTCTTCACTGTGATAGAATGGAAAGAGGAAAGGACTAATGGGAATGCACTGGAAAAGTGAATTCAGGAAACTGAGGGATATTCCATCTGAAGGTTTCTAGTTTCTCAGTGAAGTACCAGATGTTACCTACTGATGGTCGTATGACAGGAGACCATGAAAGGTCAAAGATGGTCCCGAGGAAGAAGAGGAGAGATAGTGGATTGGGAAAACATATGGGACTTTGCTGTTTTGTCCCACATCATCTAGAAGGTGTGTAGTCTATGCTCATAAAGACCAAATGAATTTTTGGCCTACCCAATACAATCAGAATCCAGTGACTGGGACCATGTATTTTTTATCTGTTACCCAATAGATCACCTTCCAATCCAGTCAGATGCCACCTCAGATGGGAACTCAGAAGTCCTTTCTCCCCTGATTACCCCCTTTCTTCTTTGCCTCCTTTCAGGGTCCTGCCTTTCCTCTAGGGCAGACTGGAGAAACCATTTCTTCCCTTGTGTCTGAGTCTGGAGGAACCCATGCTTATGCCTATCCCAGCAGGGCAATTGTGGAGCCTTCTGCAAGGATGCCCCAGAGAAAGGCTGCTCATGTTAATCACCTCTCATTGTCACCCCTGAATGTGTTATTTTGGGAAAGGCCCCCTCCCCAACAGAGATAAGAATGGAAGAGTACAGGGGTGAAAAGGGCACTTATAGAAGGACCACAAGAAAGCATCAAAGGCCCGACTGAGATCAGAAACCAGGCATGTGAAGAAATGCCAATATGTGCGCTTTTGTGATTTTTCTCCAAAATGTTTCAGCATCTCAGATGTTGAAAAGAAAAGACAGTTGGCAGTGTTGGTTTAAAAAAAAAAAAAAAAACTGTTAAAATGATGTGCTTGTCATAAGGTACAAATAGATTAGGGCATCAGAACACAGATTATAATTTCTAACCCAAAATACATACACTGGGGGTGTTTACATCTCAAAACATTCTGCATTAAGAGTATATCTGCCCAATGGCATAGAGCTTTGAGGCTTCTCTTGCCTAATTTATTCCATCTTGCAGCAGACTCAGAAATGCTTTCCGAGGTAAATTTTCTCTGCTCTAAATATTCTCTTAACCCTGTAACTTATCATAGCTCAGTTATAAGAAATAGTTTTAATGAAAGATTGTTGGAAAGACATACAATACAGACATTTCTCTAGAGCTGCGCTGTCCAGCACGACAGCCATTAGCCACACGTGGCTATTTACATTTAAATGAATTAAAATGGCATTAAACTTCAGTCCACTGGCCCTGTGTTAAGTGTGTAATAGCCACAAGTGGCTGGCGATTACCATGTTGGGCAGTGCAGGTACAGAGCATTTCTACCACCGCAGAAGTTTCTATTGGGCAATGCTGCTTTAGAGCTTCGACCCTTGGGTCAATCCAGACACTTGGTGAGGGCAGTATGGTTTGGGTCGCTTGTAAAATTGCTCTTACGCCTTTAGCTTGCACAGAGGAACATTATCAGAAAAAGCCCTGTAAGTTCACGGTGGTAACTATTGTTAGAACTTTGTGAAGGACACCATCCACCACGGTACACGGTTTCTTCTGTGAGGGCCCCTGGAGGAAGTCTTTATTATTTTTATCTTTTTTATTTTTGGCTGCATTAGTTCTTCGTTGCTGTGCACAGGCTTTCTCTAGTTGTGGTGAGTGGGGGGCTTCTTCTCACTGCGGTGCGTGGGCTTCTCATTGTGGTGGCTTCTCTTGTTGTGGAGCACAGGCTCTAGGCACGTGGGCTTCAGTAGTTGTGGCATGCGGGCTCAGTAGTTGTGGCATGTGGGCTCAGTAGTTGTGGTGCACCGGCTCAGTTGCTCCATGGCCTGTGGGATCTTCCCAGACCAGGGCTGGAACCTGTGTCCCCTGCATTGGCAGGTGGATTCTTAACCACTTTGCCACCAGGGAAGCCCCTTGGAGGAAATCTTAATCTCAGGCTTGAAGTAACCTCTGCTTCTCTTTTTTTTTTTAATTTTTATTTTATATTGGAGCCTAGTTGATTAACAATGTTGTGTTAGTTTCAGGTGTACAGCAAAGTGATTCAGTTATACATATACATGTATCTATTCTTTTTCAAATTCTTTTCCCATTTAGGCTGTTACATAATATTAAACAGAGTTCCCAGTGCTATACAGTAGATCCTTGTTGGTTATCTATTTTAAATATAGCCATGTGTACATGTCAATCCCAAACTCCCAGCCTATCCCTCCACCCACCCTTCACCCCCACCCCCGGAACCATAAGTTCATTCTCCAAGTCTGTGAATCTGTTTCTGTTTTGTAAATAAGTTCATTTGTATCATTTTTTTAGAGTCTGCATGTAAGTGATATCATATGATATTTGTCTTTCTCTGACTTACTTCATTTAGTATGATAATTTCCACGTCCATCCAGGTTGCTGCAAATGCCATTATTTCATTCTTTTTAATGGCTGAGTAATATTCCATTGTATATATGTACCACATCTTCTTTGTCCGTTCCTCTGTTGATGGACATTTAGGTTGCTTCCATGACCTGGCTATTGTAAATAGTGCTGCAATGAACATTGGGGTGAATGTATCCTTTCGAACCATGTTTTTCTCCAGATATATGCCCAGGGGTGGGATTGCTGGATCATATGGTAGCTCTATTTTTAGTTTTTTAAGGAACCTCCGTACTGTTCTCCATAGTGGCTGTACCAGTTTACGTTCCCACCCACAGTATAGGAGGGTGTCCTTTTCTCTGCACCCTCTCCAGCACTTACTGTTTGTAGATTTTTTTGATGTTGGCCATTCTGACTGGTGTGAGGTGATATCTCATTGTAGTTTTGATTTACATTTCTCTAATAATTAGTGATGTTGAGCATCTTTTCATGTGCCTCTTGGCCAACTGTATGTCTTCTTTGGAGAAATGTCTGTTTAGATCTTCTGCCCATTTTTTGATTGGGTTGTTTGCTTTGTTTTCATCTTGTAGTTACTGTGAATTGTAAAGCTTATTCCTTTGCCTTATTGTCTTCAGGCAAACCTAGAGCCTCTGTGTGTGTGTGTGTGTGTGTGTGTGTGTGTGTCCTGCCTTCATTTCCCTTCACGATTGATTTTATACTTTTGTCTTGCATTTTTTAAAAACTACCTAAACCCTTCCTGTTAGAGAAGCATATAAGTAAAGGGAGATTATATGCATAAAATTACCTTCCAGTCACCACCCAGATGTGTGTCCTAGTCATGAGAACATTAGTCAAAACCCAGCCCCTAAGTGCTCTCATTTATCACTCTGGGGTCATTCTCAGCCACGGTACCCTAAACCATTACTTTGGGGTACGTAACAGATAACCGAGTCATAACCGAGGTGTCAGGGTCATAGGACAAATATTCAAATCTAGGTTAGAGCATGAGGCTTCCAAAGGCTTGTCCTATAGGATATGCAGCTGTTACTGGCAGTAATAGGCAGAGCAAAGGTCTAGCCTGCATTGTGGCAACTGAAATGGTTTCCAGTGTGGTTTTATAAATATGTGTGTTTTTTAATCCCAGTCATATAGAAGCAAAATGCCTTTGCTCTGACTTCATACAATGGAGCCTCTAACATGCTGCTCTCATTGATGACATGACATATATCTTACAGTCTGTTAAGCCACAAATAAACACCATGCTTAATTATCCAGTCTAGAGATGGATAGGGATGCCATAGAAAAGCTGTATTCAGAATTTCCAAGCCAGTTTTGCTCCTTTTCACAAGAAAAAAACAAACAAACATTCTGAAAGCTTTGCACTTTTTTTCCTTTTATTCTTCATATGAATTCACTCTTTACAGTACCGCATACTTACTAGGAGCATGTTTTTTCAAGATGGAAAAGGCAAAAAATGCATTGTCCATACCCTTGATAAATGTATTGTCTTCTTTGTTGAGGAGACAAAACTTATAGGAATGTAAAACGACAGCTTCCTAAGGCAGTCCACTGAGCAGCGCGATCTCACATGTTCTAGCGGGAGTTTCGGATGGAAGGACAGGGGCCCATCAGGACAGCCACTGGGCAGCTTGCTGGAGAAGTGATCTTTGGAGGACCTGCAGAGGGGCAGAGAAGGGGGCCCTTCATGAGGGAGGGAAGGCTAGAGCAAAGATGCGGTCATGGGAATGTACAGACCTTTCAGGGGACAAGAAGCAGGTCAGTCTGGCAGCAACACACCCAGGAGGAGATGCTAATGATCGGCGGAGTGACGAACCGGGCTAGAGCGGGGCAGGGGCAGACCAAGCAGAGGACTTGCTAGATTATGTTTCCTTCAAAAACTTGCTATATATAATCCTAACAGATTTAAGTGGGAAAGTAATGTTTCTTCTCATGTTCTATCATGGAAAAACATAAATTTGGGATTCAGATCTAGAGAAAGAAATTTAAGGTAATAAAACTCCGATTGCACAAATTTCCCCATGTAATTACCTTTGTAGAACTGATACACCACTTCCTATCCCTCATTCCAAACCCCTGCACGTTCAGGAATTCACTCTTGAACAACCAAACGTCGTCCGTCAATACTACATCAATTGTGGCCTCGGAAGGAAAAATAAGAGCCAGTTTGCAGCCAATGTTCAGCGAGAGTGAAAGAAGGTGGACTCATGACAGCAGCTATCATCCAACACATGGTAATGAATTATTTTAAAGTTTATCTTTGTACCATACTTTATGCTTTTCAAAGCTCTTTCTTGTGCATCGTTTTTTAGTCCTGTGACAAAACCTTGGAGATGGGGGGAGCAAGCATTTATTATCCTAATATGATAAAGTCACGGACCAGGAAAAACTGATTGGGGCTTGAACCCTCCATGTTCACGTGGGCATCAGTGGACCCAGGCAGCAAACACAGGTCTTCCGCCTCCCATTTCCCTGCTAGCACCACACTGCCTGAAATTGCTGCTACTTCATTTTCAGACATTTGCAGCTCGGAGTCCATTGTCACTGACTTGGGGGGTTTTCTCTTTAAACAACACATTCCAAGAAACACACTAATTACAGTAGGAGGAGGGTGGGTTATTCAGAACTTTCTTATTTTGAGGGAAATGGTGGCGCGGTGGTTGAGAGTCTGCCTGCCGATGCAGGGGACGCGGGTTCGTGCCCCGGTGTGGGAAGATCCCACATGCCGCGGAGCGGCTGGGCCCGTGAGCCATGGCCGCTGAGCCTGCGCGTGCGACGGGAGGGGCCACAACGGTGAGAGGCCCGCGTACCGCAAAAAAAAAAAAAAAGAAAAAGAAAAAGCAAGGTTGGTCATTCCATCTTCCTGGATTTTTCAGGTCTAGGAAACATGCCTCTTTATCAGGCCGGTTTGGATTCTATCCTGCCTGGAGACAAAAGATGGACTGTTTGATGTCCCGGGGGGGGCTCTGTAAGCTGCAATCATTCTGTGATTCTTTCCTCTAACGGTTGTCTTGGTATTGTCAGGAGTCCAAATGTCTTATTTAAAGTGCATCAGAGAGAGATGCAGCTGGATGTGAGCAATGTGTGTATGTAGGATAATAGTGTAAATATTTTATAGACTGCAGGACAACAGGATGAAATACTTCTGCTTGGACAAATGAATCCCATCTTCAAAGCCACTGCAAAGAAGCTTATGTATTGGGCACAGCAATTTTGCAAATAACTGAACACACTGTCCTATTCACAGAACTCAGCACTTCTCCAAAGTCTTAGCACCTTCTCAGCAGTGTTGGGAGCAGCCCTACCTATTGTTCTGAGGAGGAAATCTTCTCTCTTGGCAGTCTGATAGATTATGCAACTCTATTTCAGTAATTAACTAATTGAGTCACATGTGTTTGTTCTTTCTGAGCTGTTAAGCCTCCTTCCTGTCTTTATTCTCAGAGCAGCATTCAGCTACTTCCCCAACTCAGAGCAATGACCCATTTGACTGACCCGGTTCTCAAAGGTGTCCTCATCAACACTCTCCCTCTGACTAATACCAACATCTCTTAGAGGTCACTCTCCAGCCCTCACTGCAGACTTTGACCCATGGTGCTCTCAGATCTCAGATGTCAGACATATCTCAGAGACCAGGAACATTATATGTATTATACATATGAATGTATAATACATATGATGGAATATTACTCAGCCATAAAAAGAATAAAATCTTGCCATTTGCAACAACATGGATAAACCCAGAGGGCATTATGCTAAGTGAACTAAGTCAGACAAAGACGAATACAATATGACCTCACTTATACGTGGAATCTAAAAGACGAAACTCCTAGAAACAGAGGCAGAGTAGAGAGAGGGTTAACAGGGTGGGAGGAGGGGGAAAGGAGGCAGTGGTCGAACAGGGAGATGTTGGTGAAGGGTACAAACCTCCAGTTATAAGATGAGTAAGCTCTGGGGGTGTAATGTACAGCATGGTGACTCTAGTGGACAATACTGTACTGACACTTGAAGTTGCTGAGAGAGTAGATCTTAAAAGTTCTCAAAACAAACCAAAAAATAGGAACTGTGAGGTGATGGATGTGGTAACTAACCTTATTGCGGTAATTATTGTGCAAATATATACATATATCAAATTATCACATTGTACACGTTAGACTTACACAATGTTGCATGTCAATTAGACCTCATAAAGCTGGCAAAGGGGGGAACACTGAGAACCCTCCTGTTTGGCGTCCTCTAGGCTTCCCAGTCTCTCCCTCCCATGCTCTTGCCCAGTTTCCCTTTTCTTGCTTCCACATTTTTAATCATTTCTGACATGACCTCCTGTCCTATCCCTCACTCTCAGAAGACACCCTTGCTTTTTACTTTACAGAGAGAAACAGAATCTATGGGAGGAAAACCCTCATACCTTACTAACATCCAACACACAGCTGGACTCAGCCACATCTGTACCTTCTCTTACCTGGGCTTAGGATCCTCTGCCCCCTCACCTTCTCAGGAACCTTCACCATGGATTATCTCCTTCTCCCCCTTGTATTTTCAAGTTCCCTCTTAAGTAGATCCTTCTGGAAGGCTTTCCCTCCATAAATCCTTTTTGAAAAGTCCTTATGTCTCTGTATTTACACAAACGTCCACATAGATGTGGGTTATACAGACATCCACTTGTGCCATAGTTGATTACCTCTTAATATATTGTCCAAAACACCTGTGGGCTGGTGTTGAAAAACTTGTCTCTATTAAATATTGAAAAGAGACTAATTAATATTTATAAAATGTGAGACATAAAAGCTTTTCAGTATAGCTTTACTGCATTTGTTTTCTGCTTTTACACAGTGTATTATATCATTATATGGGCTTCTGACTTTATATAATAGGATCCCTTTACAGAATATGTGTTGCTTTGTCACTGACCTTTTTTAGTCAACGTTATGTTCCTGGAATTCAATCATGTTTCACTGCTGTGCAGTACTTCATATCACGAATATATAACGATGTACTTATCCATTCCACTCTATATGCATATGTAGGCTATTTTCCATTTGTTTGTTTGTGTTGCTATTATAAACAATGCTGGTATGTCCTAGTGTGCTATGTGCAAGAGTGGCTTTAAGGTCTACCTAGGAATGGAAGAACTGGGCCATCAGCTCTTTCGTTTAACAAGACAATGCCAAATTATTTTCCCAAAGTTACTGCATCAACTTGCACTCCCACGAACAGTATCTAAGTATGCTGCCCCGCATACTCACCCCCACTTGCTAATGTCCAAACTTTAAATTTTGCCATTCTGATGAAATGCACATAACAAAATTTACCATCTTATTTTTAAGCGTACAGCTCAGTGGCATTGAATATATTCACACTGTTGTACAACCATCACCACTATCTATCTCCAGAACTCCTTTCATCTTGCAAAACTGAAACTCTGTCCCCATTAACCAATAACTCCTCATACTTCCCTCTACCCAGCCCCTGACAACCACTATACTTTCTGTCTCTGAATGTGAATACTCTAAGTACTTCATATAAGTAGAATCATACAGCATTTGTCTTTTTGTGTCTGGCTTGTTTCACTTAGCATAATTTCCTCAAGGTTCATCCATGCTGTAGCACGTGCCAGAATTTCCCTCCTTTTTAAGGATGAATAAAATTCTGTTTTATGTAAAATAGATAACTAGTGGGAAGCAGCTGCATAGCACAGGGAGATCAGCTCAGTGCTTTGTGACCACCTAGAAGGGTGGGATAGGGAGGGTGGGAGGAAGGGAGATGCAAGAGGGAGGAGATATGGAAACATATGTCTATGTATAGCTGATTCACTTTGTTATAAAGCAGAAACTAACACACCATTGTAAAGCAATTATACTCCAATAAAGATGTTAATAAAAAAAATTCTGTTTTAAGCATAAAGCACATTTTGTTTATCTATTCATCTGTTGATAGACACTTGGATTGCTTCCACGTTTTGGCTATTGCAAATAATGCTGCTATGAACATGAGTATTCAAATATCTCTTTGAGATTCTGCATTCAGTTCTTCTGCAGATATACTCAGAAGTGGAATTACTGGATCATAAGGTAATTTTATTTTTAATGTTTTAATAAAATGCATACTATTTTCCTTTGCGGCGGCAACATTTTACATTCCCACCAACCGTGCACAAGGGTTCCAAATTCTCCACATTCTTACCAGCACTTATTATTTTCTGTATTGGTTGGATTTTGTTTTGTTTTGTTTTCATAGTAGCCATCCCACTGGATAACTCATTGTATTTTAATTTTTATTTCTCTGATTATTAATGAAGTTGCAAGTCTTGTCATATTGACCATTCTCTCAGTGAATACCTGAAATTCTTTGCCCATTTTTATTTTCAGTTTTCCCATGCACATTGATTTGTAAGATTTCTTTATATATGCTGGATATCAATCCAGTTCTATTGTTACAAATTTCTTTTCCCAGCTTGTGGCTTAATTTCACTTTCTTTATACCACATTTTTATAAATAGAAATTCTTAATTTTAAAATAAACAATTTAATGAATATTTTCCTTACAATTTGTAGTTCTTCTGAATTATTTAAGAAAACCTTCCCTAGCCAAGGCAAAAGAAAAAAAAAGCATCTTAAATTATCTTCTAAAAGTTTTATAGTTTAACTTTTACATCTAAGTCTTTGCTCTATCTGTAATGAATTTGTTTATGTTATGAAGTAGAGATCTACTTTGTTTTTTATGCATATGAATATCATACTGTCCAAGTAATCCTTACTGAAAAGACCTTATTGTTCCCCATTGAGCTACTGTGAGACTCTGTTATGCACTAATTGTAAATATATGTGTGGGTTTATTTATTTGGGGGGTTCTATTGTCTTTGTTGGGAAGTCCAATGCTGCTCTTACTGTTGCTCCTTTAAAGGTAATGTGTCTTTTTATTTTTCTCTCTCTTTTCAGACTTTTCTCTTTGTCTTTAGTTCTCTGCAGTTTCCCTCTGATGAGTCCAGGTGTGGATTATTTTTCATCTTGGGTAAGTTATTAGGTATTTTGAATATGGGGACTAGTGTCCTTCATCAGCCTTTTTCTCCTCATATATTATCTATGCCTCATTTGCTCTTTGCTCTTTTTGGAACGCTTTTCTCCAAATTTCTTTACTCTCTTCCATATTTCCACCTTTTTTGTCTTACTGTGTTACATTTTGAATAATGTTTTTCAATCCATCTTCTGGTTTACAAATTCTCCCTTCATCTGGATCTTATTTGCTGTAAATTCCAGCTATTTCATTTTAGTTCTAGTTATTATGTTTTTTGATTCTAGAAATTATATTGGACTTTCTTTTCAATCTGCTAGGTTGCTGTTTATGATTTTAACCACTTACAGACAATTGACTGCTTTTGTATTTTTAAGCCCAAATGAGACATAGCTCTTTTATAATTTGAGTCAAATAATTCCAATATCTAAAATCTTCATGGGTCAGTTCCTGCTGTTTGTCATTTTTGCTGGTTCTCATTCATATTACCTTGATCCTTTTTTCCCCTTAATTGTGTTTTATTATGTATCTTTCACTATCCTTAAAAAAGATATTTGTGGGGGATTCTTTGAGGTGCAGGATAAAGAGTATCTTCATCCAGAAAGTACCTTTGTTTGTTTTTTTCCAAAATCTGGGTTGAACTACCATTCTAGATCCACTTCAACCAGGTTCACTGTTTCAGGTTCTCTGGACCACCTAGATTATACCAATCCCAGCTGCAAATCCTTGGTAAGGCATCTCATATCCACAACCTCCCAGGAATAATTGTTGGACCTCTTTCCCTTTGGGCCTCTTTCCCTTCAGCCTCCATTCAGCTTTCCCTGGGTTGGACTTGTGGTCAAACTTCTCATTCCTCTTACTCTGATGCTTTATCCCTTTGGATCTCAGCTTAATAGAGGGAAGGGTTTCCTATTATACTTCACACCTGAAGTTCCTCACTTCCTTTCCCCTCACCATTTACATCTGCCGAAACTGAAGCCCAGATTTGCTAGGCTCAAGAATACTCTCAGAGCAACTTTGAAGCTCTGCTTATCTGTTTCTCACTTTTCCTTAGATTTTTCCTAGTGTTGATTATTACCTTGTCAGCAACGTTCGCCTATAAGGACAATTTCATTTAATATTGTAGCTAAACTTTTAATTGTATTTCATGGAAGTGTTGGTTCAAATAACCTAATATGCCTTAGGAATTGGAATCAATCACTATCTCTTTTCTCACTACTGCCTAAAGAACAGAATAAATAAATTCTTAAATGTCCCTTTAGAAAGGTTTTTGCTCCTGAAAATCAATTCTGTAGAGAAGATATCTCTCAGCGGAGGAAGGAAGACACTTTGAATGTGCCCTTAGAATTTCTGTGTGGTTAGTAGGTGTCAATGGGAGAGGAGGGAGGAAAGAAGAAAGGAAGGAAGGAGCAAAGGAAGAAAGGAAAACAGATACAACTAGATATATGCATCTCCTATTTTAAAGTCTGATAGAGATTGTAGAATAGAACCAAAGCTATCAAGGCCTTAAGCCATTATTTAGTGATGAAAGTGAAATCACCATGTCCCAATAAACAGACCCTATCATATCACAATTCTTTCCTGGTACTCTGACTAAATATTTGTAACCTGCTTATGTAAAGCTTATTAAATGTGCTTGCAAATCTAAGACATTGACTTAAGTTACAACAATGGAATGCAAGGAAGGTAGATGGAAGAATTTCATGGAAGTGAGTATTGTTAAACCAGGAAATACAAACATTTGGTGGAATCTCCTTCACAGATGGTATTTAAGTTTTCCCATGATTCTTTGATTCTCTCTGTATCTATAATAAAATCATGTTCTCCTGCAGAAGGAATGGGAATGGGCAAGATGCCCTTGGAGTTTCCTTCCAACCTAACGATTATAGTAATCTAACTCTTTAAAAATCAATGGCTGAACCTCAATTTGGATCAAAAGAAAATCTTCCTAAGAGGCCATGAGACAGTTTTTAATAGCTATGGGCAATGGAGGAAACCCTGACATTGTCCTCAGCTCAAATTTCATTGTCACTAAGGCTGCTGCACCAAAATGGCATTTTAAAGAGTCTTAAAATAAGTGCCGATCTGAACAAGTGGCCAAAATCAGCCTACATTCCGAGATTCTCTGAGCTCCTTGGGTCTCTGAGTTTATTATAATAGCATAGTGTCTATTTTGCATATTTTTGCTGGCATTTCCTTTGGGCAACATCTTCTTCATCCATCACGGCTTGGTCTGCAGCAGTTGGTGGGAAGGATTTTGGCTTCGATCAATGGGTTCTCTCTGCAAAAGGGTCGTGGTTGGTTAGTGTTTTTGGACACCCAGAACATATCCTTTCTCTGGAGACCAGTAGACTTTACCAGCATGCTAGAATTTTTCAGTGTTATAGGTAGTCTTCAAAACACTTTGGGTTTGAGAGACTTTGCATGAACCCATAAAATCTGCGCTCACCCCAAGACCTTGAAACCTTCTCTAGGATTGGTAACATCTACTGTATAGGTGTCCCTACCTTCCATGTCTCTTTTAACTAATCTGTCTGGCAGGCCACAGTCAGATGAATGTTCCTGGAGATATTCTAGGCATGTCTTTTTCTTAATTAAGAATATCTCTTCATTGGGAATTCCCTGGAATCTGGTGGTTAAGCCTCCACGCTTCCACTGCAGGGGCATGGGTTCAATCCCTGGTGGGGGAATTAAGATCCTGCAAGCCACGTGGCATGGCCAAAAAAAAAAGAATATCTCTTCATTATCTTTCATTTTTTTGAGGTTCCATCCATCCAATCTTGTTCCCCACATCTGCTGTTCAGCTCCACCAGCCACTTCGCTCAGGTAGGTTCCCCCACTCTCCCACTCCCATGCCACGTTTATCGTCATTTCTCACCTTTGCTCTTGTGTTTAGAAAGGGATGGACATTGATCCAGGACCTCCTTGCTTCCTTCTTCCCTCCACCTCCCCTCTACCTCCCGCACTGACCCCCGTCACCCGCTTCATCAGAACCAGACTTGCTCTCTTTGATTCTTTGTCATCATCTTGATCGGTGCCTGGAAAACACCGGTCTGCAGATGAATGGGGTAAATACTGACCACGTCCTGCCTTCTCTCTTCTATACCCATTCTTCAGGTAGAATAACAATAACAGCAACTAGTAAGCGTTTGAATGATGTCTTTTAATCCTTGCCACATCTCACTTTACTGATGAAGAAAGCAAGGTTCAGGGAAGATACCTTTTTTCAGTTACTCAGCTGCAGAGCTGAGACTCAGATCCAGAAAAGTCTGGCTCCAAATCAACTACCCTTCAAGCCTTGTGATGACCAGAGAATTTTAGTCCGCTCCATCTCCTCTGTTTTCCTTCTTTCCAAGATTCCCGAGTGATAATTAGGTTATTTAAGAGGCAGTGCAGGGCTTCCCTGGTGGCGCAGTTGTTGAGAGTCTGCCTGCCGATGCAGGGGACGCGGGTTCGTGCCCCGGTCCAGGAGGTTCTCACGTGCCGCGGAGCGGCTGGGCCCGTGAGCCATGGCCGCTGAGCCTGCGCGTCTGGAGCCTGTGCTCTGCAACGGGAGAGGCCACGGCAGTGAGAGGCCCGCGTGCCGCAAGAAAAAAAAAAAGAAGCAGTGCAGTATAGAAGAAAGAGACAGGTTTTGGAACCACTCAAACCTGCATTAGAATTATGTCTGCAAGACTTACTAGAGGACTGGCTTTGGGCCAATGGCTTAACCTCTCTGTACCCTGATTTTCTCATCTCTTTTTTTTTTTGTATGATTCGATGGTTGATTTTTTTAAGTTTAATTTTATTTATTTTTTTATACAGCAGGTTCTTATTAGTTATCCATTTTCTACATATTAGTGTATATATGTCAAAAATGAGGTTACAATGACTTAGTACTCAACACAAAGTCTGGTATATCATTGACGTTCAGTGAATATATGTTGATTCATTTTCTCCCTCTTTCTTTCCCTTACTACTTTTCTTTCTCTCTTCCCTCTTTTTTATTATTTTCTTTAACTCTATCTCAGATTGACACAAACATCCAGGACTACTAGGGAACAACTGGGGAAATTCGAAGGACTGTGTATTTTTAGGTATAATAATTGCACTGTAATTATGTTTTTAAGGAGTTCTCTTTTTTCTTGAGATACGTACGAAGTAGTTATGGATGCAGTGTTGTGACGTCTAGGATTTGCCTCAATAAAACCCAGGGAAGTTGGAGATCAGGAGACAAGAGTGAGTAGAAGTATGGATGAAACAAGATTGGCTTGAGTCGACACTTGTCGAAGGTACATGGGGATTCATTACCCTCTCCTTCTCTACTTTGGTGTATGTTTGAACATTTCCAAAACAAAACATTTTCTAAAGTGTCCAGTGCAGAAGGTTCAAGCCTCATATCCTCCGCATCTTCACCAGAGTCCCCAGTTCCCCCCGACGGCATTCTGGGCAGCTTTCTCCTTGCTTCCCCAGCACCTCCTGGGTTATTTCAGCCTCCAGGCCAGCCGAGCACCACACTGCCTCGGCCTCCACAGTTGGCGTCTGGACAAATATCTCTTCCTGACCCCAGATGGCATCACAGCTTCCCCAGTCTGATCCTGTCAGCATATTTTTTCCAGGCACCTGATTCCTGGATGTGGCAACAATAAAGCCCACTGAGGTGTTTGGCTGGTCCCCCCGGGAGCAGGTATTTCCCATTCTAACAGCGTCAGCCATCTGAGCACACTGCTTCCAAGAGCTCCCAAATAACCGCCGGGTAAGAATTTCACAGACTGCGGTGCTTTCTGGCCACGGTGTCCCTGAGGGATGGAGAGCCGCTAAGGTAGGCGGTATAATAATATTACTGATTATTAATGGAAAAGCAGGTGCAAATAAGCAGTTTGTTGGGTTGCATTTTACTGGGAAGCTGGCCTGAAGGAGGAGAGGAAAGCAAAGAGCAGCACACACGGAGGTTATTTACTCTGCTGTTGGTTTTCCTATACGGACTCTTTAGGTTAAATAGATATCAGATTGCAGTTTGATCGAAGTAAAAAGACAAAAGGCTGAGTTATCCGAGTCTTGGTGATTTTATAAGGAACAAACAGAAAAAAGATAAACAGGTCGGTCCGACCAGGTCAACCTGGAGGGCTGGACCAGTGGTCTCGTGGGTGGTGCCCAGGTAGTGCTTCACGAGCGGGCCCTGGCGGATTTGTGGGTGTTCTCCACGGTGTCACACATTTACTGGGTGTGTTGGGGACCTGGCCCCGCCCATGGGGGTGTGGTTTACTCCTCAGATCACAAGACAAAATCCCAATTTCCTTCATGCTCCAATGATGCTTTCAAGATGAAACACTTGGAGAACAGGCATCCCAACAATTCTTTTCTGAGACAAAGATCCACCCTTGCTTCCAGCATCACGTGTCGTTTCTTACTTTGGAAGTACTTCAAGTCTCTTCTCTCATTCGAGCCTCGCAAGCCGTGATAGAAGGTAGGTACCGTTACCCCTACTGACAGCTTGGGAAACTAAGGCTGAGAGACATGCTGACAATGTGACGTGTCCAAGGCCATGGTCTCGGTGGTTGCCGCTGGAACAAGAACCTATGTCTCTTGCCTTCTGATCTGTGCTTTTCTTCTGACACCAAAATTAACAGTTTTTTATGCCCAAGGCCATCAGGATCTTTAAGGAAATGGGCTAGGGACAATGGCCCCAAAGCAGACAAAGTGGACTTCTATCAGGCTCCCGCTCTGGGACTCTTACCTGACAAAACCCGGGCAACATTTACCACTGATGAGACCAAGAACAATAGTGGTCTTGGATGACTCTGTCCCCTGGTCAGTGCTGAACGGAGCCCATGCCTCCCTCTCTGCCAGAGAGTGACAACCTTTCAATGCAACAAAGTCGCAATGACAACCTGGCATGTCTCCAGCACTGGGCTGGCAATCGCTGTGCTTTCTCATTAACCTAGATGCAATGTTCCTGCTCCAAACTTTCCTCCTTTTTTTTTCTCCCTCCCTCCCCAATTTTCTCCAGTTACCATATATTGAGTACCTGCTCTGTGCCAGGCACTGGGCCGGGCCCTGAGGATACAGCGGGGACCACGACCTGTGTACCACGATATGCTCAGGTCCACCTTGGTCAGGATTTCCTGCCTGGAACGCCCACTTCCCTCCTTCCTGTTAATCCGTCCCCTCCATTCTTTTACAACGTTGCTCAAAAGCAGGCTTCTCTGTGAACCTTCTCCCTCCCTGCTTCTCCTACCAATTCAGGCCACTCTACCCCCCAGCACGGCTCTGTCACTTTTCGTTACAGGCGGCACAGTTTTCATCTGGATACTGATTAAAAGAACACACATGAGGAGTTCTTTCAGGTTGTTTTCTTAACTCCATTACTATCTGCCTGTGTAGCCTTAAGCAAGTCACTGAAACTATGTCTCAGTTTAACCCAGTGTAAAGGGGGGATTGTAAAAACTTCCTGATTGACATAGCAGATCATGAACACTGAAGCTGATGGAAAAGTACAGAGGACAGGCCACATTCATTGGTTTAATATTTATGGTGTTTCTATTGACTATCAATCACGCCTCTAGGTGCTGGATAGGATATAAAACTGTGCTGTCTAAGACTTACCAGACAGATGGGGAGAGAACAGCAATACAAAGCCATGAAATGTGCCATGGAAACTTAGAGGAGGAAGAAAGAAACTCTGCGGAACTCAGAGTTGCTGCCTTGGAATAGGTGGTAGCTGAGCGGGATCACGAGAGACGGGTGAGACATGGAGGAGGACGGGAGGAGATGGAAAGACAGCTTTCCCTTTGGGGAAGGAATATCACAAGCAAATGGCTGGACATGACGAAGGGGGGGTAGCTTGAGACCCCGAGTGGCATGTGGTTTAGTTTGGCTGGAGTGTAAGGGTGCACGCGGAAGAGTCATCCAAGGTAAGTCCAGAAATGGGGACTTGCAACACTGTTGAATTCTGGGTTTCGGAGTTTAGACATCATCTGAGAAGCCCCATAGAACCATTGAAGATACTTGAGTACGGATGTGCTCGAATCACGAGGAGGTGCTTTTGGAGGATTCCTCCAGCAGCAAAGTAAGGACAGCCTAGAGACGATGCTACACAGCAAGTTACAAAGTGCAGTAGTAGTAATTTGCTGGGTTAGTAACTGTATCTTCTTGTAAATGGGTCTCCTTCCTCTGTATCATCTCACAAGTCCCATGTATTCATCGTGGCACGTGGTAGAGGGCTGTTGATCCTAACTGGTCGGTGGGTGAATTCCAGTTCTGTGTTTATCCTCTGAAGCCCCGTGCAGTTGCTGTGCAAGGTGTCAGCAAAAAACTGGGGGAGGGGAGCAAGCACCTCTAAGCTGAAGATGGGTGTGTGCCCCCCCTTCCCCTGTTCTGTTCAGGCTGTTCGCGGAGTCTTACAGCTTCATAGTCACTCACAAATAGAGATGATGAGACAGCTGCTGGAGAAAGCCTCTGGCAGGGCTCTGAGCAGATGTCCCAACCACTGGGATACAGAACCTGAGACCCTGGCTGGCATCTGAGTATTGGAATGCTGAGCCTTCTCCACTCTCTGGTAACAGGATCTGCTGGACTCATTGTAAGATGAGAATGATTAAAAAAAAATACTGTTTGCTTCACATATACAGTCGGAGTCGATCGTGAATGTTCCAGCATCCCACGGGCAGGAAATGAAGGGCTTAGCTACAAGCCTCGGAGAAGAGCAGCAGACACAGAACAATAGTTTGTTGTTGGTTTGATGCTTGTTGTGTTGGGGAAAGGACACGGAGCCTGTGAACATCAGAGCCCCACTAGTCAATGGATGCTGACGTAAACTAACTGACTACTTTGTGTGCTGGGTCCAGAAAACTGGGCCGATTTTTCTCATCCCATACACTATGACTCAGTATGAGGTCCCCAAATGACCTTCAGGGCATCCCAGTATCCTGGGTTTCCTCTTTCCTGATTTTTGACTGGAACGAGGAGGGGAGGGAGTATGGGAAACCAAGAAGCAGAGAGAGCAATTAGTGAAGTGCACATCGGTATACGAATTATACCGATTATATACGGTTATATCGATTATATACGATTATATACGATTATAAAGCAATAAAACAGCTACCATTTATTAAGACCCTATTATGCATCAAGGACTCTGTCAGATACTTAACAAATGTGACTTAACTGAATATTGATAGCATTCCATATGTATTTCTATTCCCATTTTAAAGACAGGCAAACTAAGGCTCAGGGGAGCTTGGCCCTTGTTCTATGTAATATTACATTAGAAAATAGGTGTGAAAGGGAGAAGTTATACCATAAATATCACATAATAGGAGCAGTAACATTTCTGCAGGATTTATATTTACAAAATTCTTTCACATGCACTGGACCAGATCCCCAAAAGAAAAAAGAGGAAAATCAGGAAATGAGATCAGAAGGGAAAGAAGATGTACTGAGACATTTTCAGGCACCAGGCATGTGTTTTATCTAGTTTAATTTTTAGGTGTTATCATCTCTACTTTGCAGAGGAGTAAACTCGAGTTCAGAAGAGTTAAGTAAGCTGTGAGATGCTTATCATTCATGAGTGATAGAGTCAGGATTAAATTTAATAGTGAATTTGATTAAAGGTGATTAGGCCAGATCTGGGAGAGACACTCTCTTCATCCCAGGGAGTTCCTGAGTATTGCAATTTTAAAAAATCAATCAAGTATCTATTCAGAACCTGCTACTGGGATCAAAAGAATTGCTGAGTCCAATGTCCACACTTCCAGTTTGCTAGAGGGAAATACTCATGTAGACCCTCGAGTGTGAGGCAGAAGTATTGGTGGACAAGTGTTCTTCCAAGTGGCAGTTTGGAGGTGAAAGTGACCTGAGGTGAGACGTGGGTACAGTGCGGAAGGGGGAAGAGTGGAAATGTCCTGAGATCCTGCCGCTTTGCGAAGATTATAAAGTAAAGCCTGGGAGTAACCACAAGTGAGGAGACCTGACTGGTAGTAATCTGCATAGATCCTTGATAACTGCAGTGTGAGACCAGCTAACAACAGAAAATCTAAACTCTACAAGGATGCTGACGATAGTAAACAAAAGCAGAAAGATATAATTGTCAAAAGCATAAGAGGGGCTCTTGGGGAAATTAGTAAAACTTTTTATTATTTTTGTAAAAAGCATGTCTTTTATGATCCTTCTGAGAAAGTCAGGAGGGTGGCGTATTGTGCCATCAATCAATTTTAGAGAGAAACTATCAATACATACCAAACACACACAAAAAGTATGAACACTTGGTCTACTCCTAATTTGCTCTCAGAGCAGGTGCATAGTAGTAATAATTATAGCTTGAATATTATAAACAGAAGATCAAATAAATGCACCTTCATAATTATTAGTCTCAACTTTCAAGATAAGCTCCTAGGTCCACTATTTTCCCCATTATTTTCTCTGAAATTTTGATCCCCATTGACAAGGAATTTAATTTAAGTCATCCTTTCCTGCTAAGGAAAATACTCCTGTGAGTGATAATGGCGGAATTTCAAGTCAGTAGGGAAAGGACGGACTAACACACAAAAAAATGATGTTACCTCACATCATAAACAAAATGATTAAAGAGTTAAACATTTAAAAACCCAACTATAAAGTTCTTAGAGAAACTATGAATGGACATTTTTTATAATCTTGTGGTAGGAAGGTCTTTCCAAGCATACACAAAATCCAGGAGTCATAAGAGAAAAGATTAAGTATATGAGTCTCTGTAGGCAAAAAATTCAGTATAAAGAAAGATAAAAAAGCATGCAACAGTCTGGTCAGAAATGTTTACAGCACACATAATAGACAAAGTACTAATATTAAAGAACCCAAAACTCAGAAAAGATACAAATAACCCAGTTTAAATGTACAAAAAATATGATAAGGCAATTCACCAAAAAAGAAATCAAATGACCAATAACCTTAGGGACAGGGGTCCAAACTGACCAATAATCAGGAAAATTAATATTAAAATATTAAAACGTTTTTCCCCATCTGACTAGAGAAAAAATGTAAGTGTTTAAAATACTTAGTGTTGGTGAGCATACAGAGAAGTAGATATTCCTACATACAATTGCAGGATGTTAAATTTGACAAGCTTTTTTTTTTGAAGAATAACCTGTCAGTGTCCATTAAAATCTGAAACATGCATATGCTGCTAAGAAGTAATTTTACTTTCGTCATCGTTCCAGAGGAATTACTGCACCTATGCATAAAGATGTCCAACTATACGTAATGGCTACAAATGTGCAAGAACTAGTAGGAGAAGGGATAAATCATGCTGTTGAAAATTATGCAGTTGAAATTAACTAAAAATAGAGTTACCATATGATCCAGCAATCTCACTCCTGGGCGTATATCTGTAAAAGACAAAAACTCTATTTCGAAAAGACACATGCACCCCTAAGTTCACAGCAGCACTATTCACAATAGCCAAGCCATGGAAGCAACCTAAATGTCCATTGACTGATGAATGGATAAAGAAGACATGGTACATATATACAGTGGAATACTACTCAGCCATAAAAAAGAATGAGATAATGCCATTTGCAGCGACATGGATGAACCTAGAGATTATCACACTACTATATATAAAATAGATAAGAAACAAGGAGCTACTGTATAAGCACAGGGAACAATATTCAGTACCTTGTAATAACCTATAGTGGAAAAGAATCTGAAAAAGAATATACATATATACACACATGTATTTTTTTCAGATTCTTTTCTGATATATATATATATATATATATAACTGAATCACTTTGCTGTACACCTGAAACTAACATAATACTGTAAATCAGCCATACTCCCTAAAATATTTTTTAATAGAAAGGAAAATTATGTAGCTGTGAACAAGAATGAGATTGTCCACCTGTACCAACATGGAAAGATCGCCAAGACAAAGGAAGGTAAAAGAGTAAGATGGAGTACGATCCCAAGTGAATTTTTTGAAACTATGTACTTTGATGTAAATATATATAATAAATGCATACGTAGTAAAAGGGCAAGGGGGCTACACACCAGCTTGTTCACAGTGCTTGCCTCTGAGCAGAGTGGTGGGTTGGAAGCAGTGGGGAAGGAGGGGAGACTCTCACTTTTTACTTCATGTGCCTGTGTAGCCCGGGTTCCCCAGAAAACAGAGGCTGAGGCAAGTTTACATGCTAAAGCTTAACAGTAGGTTGCAAGTCAGGGAAAGAGAAAGTGAAGGAAGAAGAGGAGAGAGAGGAGAGAAGGTTGCAGAGCATGTACAATGGGGTGTGTTACCAAGCAGGCCAAAACCACACACACACACACACACACACACACACACACACACACACACACACACACACACACCATCTGGTTTCACAGTAAAGCAGAACATCTCCAGAGAAGCCCTTTGACCCACTGTCTGTGTTGGGGGAAGCAAGGGCAAGCAAAGTGTGTACTGGCTCTGGCTACACTCCCATGGGGCGTTAACTTCCCAGACCTTCTGGTTGGATTGTCTAGCTTTTCCAGGCAGGTGCCGGGGAAGCAGAATCTCTGTGAGTTTGGCTGGTCAGACCTCAGAGCTGGAGCTGCTGTGGCTCTCGCTTAGGTAAGTGAAGTGGAGGCTTTGAGGAAGAGAAGGAGACAACGGTGTCAGAGGACGGAGTGACTGCAGTGGCTGCAGGAGCATAGGCACCATCACTGGGGTCCCCCTAGCTGGGAAGCAGGGCCAGTGTCCAGGGCCCGGGGGACAGGTGGAGCCCATTAGACGCTAGAGGTGAGTAAGTGATATTGGCAGGATTTGTGAATTTTTACTTTTTTACCGAAGACTATATTCAAGGATAGCATGTATTATCTTTAAAAATGTAAGACGTTGAAGCAGCATTAAAACAGCAAAGAGATAGCATTTTTAACCTTCTAATTTGAAAATATTTAAAAAATAATAACAGCCACTCTAGAGGGAAATGTGATAAAATAGGCCTTTCCACATGCAATTGGAGGAGAAGTCAGTCTCTGTGGAAGGAATTAATTCAGGATGCACCAGAAGTCTTTAAGATGTGTGTACACTTCGATCCAGTGCAGAGATGTTCATTGCAGCATCACTTATAACAATAAAAATTACAAACAACTGAAATATCTAACATGATTAAATAGTTTGTACCCTCTCTGCATATTCTATACAGTCACTAAAAGTCATGTTTATGGAGAATAATGACTTTATTTTATGCTCAATATATAATTTTAAGTGACTAAATCAGGATATGAAACAGTGTACATTCCCTGCTCACACACTTTAACTATACTTCTCTATTGATTCTCTGAATAGAGCAGATTTTTCCATTTCCCCTCCAGAGTGTGTGTGCAGAATGCAAACCCGTTCGCTGCATGTATTATTTTTTCCCCTAGTCTCTCCTGGCTGGCTGTTCATTGACCACCTTCTCCAAGAAACCTCCCAGACCAGATTCTTAATCTGCGTTCACTGTCCATCTTACGCATTCTTCAAGCTCCTTGTTCACTCCTCTATGTTAACAGTTCTCACCTTATACTGTAATTATCTGTTTGCTTCTCCGTCCCAGCTACCTACCTTCATACACATGCGTACACATTTTCACATACACAAACATGCAAACACACACACTTTCCATTCCTTTTGATCTTCATATTCTTAAATTTTTACCAAGTGCTTGGTACATGAAAGGTGGTACTCATTAATTTTTACTGAATGAATGAATAAATTTCCCCAGACACTTGGAAAACAGAGGAAGGGCAAGTTCTCTAGGTGTGCTCTGGGTAGTTTTCCCAGAGCTGAACTAGGGAGAAAGGGCTGTGTGCTTTTGTTCTATGAACAAGGGCCAAGGGGGACCTGGTAGCATTTCAGCCCCAGAGTTATGAAGATGTGCATTTGATCAACAAAAGTCTTGTCATAATCCCAGCCCCAGTCTTTTCATGGAGGTTTTCATAAGGAACTTGAAGTATAACTACAAATTAGAAGAGGGACTTATCTTGTTGAAAAACAGAGCTTTTGCCTTGAGATACAAACCATGGATTTTTTTGTCTTTGTTATACACACATTTTAAAATTTTCTTTTGGAAGAGGAAAAAAATATAACATTGTATCTCTAATTGCTTGTGAAGTAGCATGGGATGATACACAAGGGAAAAGATATTTTGCAAATCATTGATCCACATTAAGAATTATTTTGCCCATTGATAAAGCACCTTGTATATTGCAAGAGAGCAGAGCAGCATCCTCTCCCATACAGATCATCGGAGAATGTGTTTTGAGGAAAGCCTTTCCTTCTCCGGGGTTTCCTGCAATATTTTTTATCAGATCTTCCATCACAACAAGTGGGGCTCAAATATGCTCTGTTGAAACCTCATTTATTGAAGCTTCATTTTCAAGTTGGAGAGAGAGTTTGGTTCCTATTGGACTAAAGGAAACTCTGTCTGCTTTATTCAAGCATTTTCCTCCTTTACTTCTTCTCTTCCTTCTCCTATCCCTGCCAATTATGTGAATAAAGATGAGATGTTTCTCCTCCCAAAACCCTCGTCATCCGCAGTTGGTACTGTGCTTTAGCGCAAAAGCTGGAGAATGGTGGAGGTTTAAAAATGAGCAGAGCACTCTTCCATGTGTTTGTTGGCAGTCCGTATATCTTCTTTGGAGAAATGTCTATTTAGGTTTTTTGCCCATTTTTGGATTGGGTTGTTTGTTTTTTTGATATTGAGATGCTTGTAAATTTTGGAGATTAATCCTTTGCCAGTTGCTTCATTTGCAAATATTTTCTCCCATTCTGAGGGTTGTCTTTTGGTCTTGTTTATGGTTTCCTTTGCTGTGCAAAAGCTTTTAAGTTTCATTTGGTCCCATTTGTTTATTTTGGTTTTTATTTCCATTTCTCTAGAAGGTGGGTCAAAAAGGATCTTGTTGTGATTTATGTCAGAGTGTCCTGCCTATGCTTTCCTCTAAGAGTTTTATAGTGTCGGCTTTACACTTAGGTCTTTAATCCATTTTGAGTTTATTTTTGTGTATGGTGTTAGGAAGTGTTCTAATTTCATTCTTTCACATGGAGCTGTCCAGTTTTCCTAGCACCACTTATTGAAGAGGCTGTCACTTCTCCATTGTATAATCTTACCTACTTTATCAAAAATAAGGTGACCATATGTACATGGGTTTATCTCTGGGCTTTCTATCCTGTTCCATTGATCTATATTTCTGTTTTTGTGCCAGTACCATATAGTCTTGATTACTGTAGCTTTGTAGTATAGTCTGAAGTCCAGGATCCTGATTCCTCTGGCTCTGTTTTTCTTTCTCAAGATTGCTTTGGCTATGCGGTGTCTTTTAAATAGACATTTCTCCAAAGAAGATATACAGATTGCCAACAAACACATGAAAGAATGCTCAACATCACTAATTATTAGAGAAATGCAAATCAAAACTACAATGAGGTATCACCTCACACCAGTCAGAATGGCCATCAGCAAAAAATCTACAAACAATAAACGCTGGAGAGGGTGTGGAGAAAAGGGAGCCCTCTTGCACTGTTGTTGGGAATGTAAATTGATACAGCCACTATGGAGAACAGTATGGAGGTTCCTTAAAAAACTAAAAATAGAACTACCATAAAACCCAGCAATCCCACTCCTGGGCATATTCCCTGGGAAAACCATAATTCAAAAAGAGTCATGTACCACAATGTTCATTGCAGCTCTATTTACAATAGCCAGGACATGGAAGCAACCTAAGTGTCCATTGACAGATGAATGGATAAAGAAGATGTAGCACATATATACAATGGAATATTACTCAGCCATAAAAAGAAACGAAATTGAGTTATTTGTAGTGAGGTGGGTGGACCTAGAGTCTGTCATACAGAGTGAAGTAAGTCAGAATGAGAAAAACATTGTAGCCACACAATAATACTTTTCACTTAAGAATTAATTTGTTCTATAGTTTGCAAAGTTTGTTCTGGGATGTGCTTTTTTCATTTTAAAACATGATTATCTTATTAAAAAAAGAAACATTAGAAGAAAAGAGAAAAACAAATACCATGTGCTACACATATATATGGAATCTAAAAAAAAAAAAAAAATGGTTCTAAAGAACCTAGGGGCAGGACAGAAATAAAGAAGCAGATGCCAAGAATAGACAAGAACACGGGGAGGGGGAAGGGTAAGCTGGGACGAAGTGAGAGAGTGGCATGGACTCATATATACTATCAAATGTAAAACAGATAGCTAGTGGGAAGCAGTCACAAAGCACAGGGAGGCTGATGTCCTATGGACATTGTCTCCCCTTACGGAAGATATCACTTGGACTTCCTGGCCAAGGAATTTAGTATCAAAGTTCTGTTGTTTTTCCTCTTTATTCTCTGATGCAGTTTATACAAGATAGGGATTGTTTCTTCCTTGAAGATTTGGTAGAATTCTATGTAAAAACTACCTGAGTATATTGTTTTGTTATTTATTTGTTTCGTAGGTAGTTTTTAAACTACTGATGCAAATTCTTTAATAGTTTTAGGTTTATCCTTAGTTTCTTTTTATTCACTCAGTTTTGATGTTATATTTTGTCTGGGTTTTCAAATATATTGGCATAAAGTTAATCATTGTTATCTCATAATTTTTAAATCTATACTGTAAATACAATTAATTCTTAGTTTTCATTTCCTTTATTTTGTTCTTATATGTTCTCTTTTATCTAATCAATATTGCCTAAGGGTTGTCTATGTTTTTACTTTTTCAGAAAAGAGCTGTTTTAGTTATTTTCATTATTTTTTCTTATTTCATTAATTTTACTATTTTCTTTATTATTTCCTTTTTTTTTTCTATTTCCATTAGATTACCCCATTGCTTTTTCATAAATTCTTGAGTTAGACTCTTACTCCATTAGTTTCAGCATTCGTTATTTCTAATATACATCACTAGTGGCATACAAGGAGATTCTGGGGATACTTTCAAATATGGACTTTTAAAAATGAGCACTACTTATGTACTTAATAAAATGTGTCTTTCAAAGAAATATAATAACTACTACCTCAAACTTAATAGTTCACGGTTGGTATTGCTTAAGATAAGGCAAGTAGTAAGTTAAAAGTCAATAAATGTAAATAAACATGAAAATAATAGTAAAGTTGACCACTGTTTCATGTTTAATTGAAAAGACTTTGAATTCTCTAATTAAGGGTGAACATTCTAGATGAGGACATTTGGCAAAAGTTGTTAACCATGTTGCTTAAATTTTCCACACCCTATTATTTTTTTTACCTGTTCGATCTATTAGTTTTCAGAAAGATGTTAAAATCTCGCACTTTAGATGTATTTGCCCATCCCTCCTTATAATTCTGGCAATAGTTGCATTATATAGTTTGAATGGGAACTGCTAGGTGCAATTCAGCCTAGAGTTATTTTATATTCCTCATGAATTATTCCCTAGTAATTGAAGAATGATCGTGATCTCCAAAACTCTCTTTCTCTTGGGTCTTCTTTGGCTTCCATTCGTATGGCCACCCTGGCTTTCTCTGAGCTATCATCTTCTTGGTATGTATTTTGCCAGTCCTTCATTTTCAACCTTGGTCTGTCGTTAGGTTTTCGTATTCTTCCCATCACATCAGGCTGTTCTTTTTCTGGTTCATTCTCCTCCTCCAAGGTCTTTTGCAGTCTTCGGTTCTGGAATGCTAATGTGTCTACATGACTCACATATCCAAATATCCAGATGGAAATCAGAAGTCTTTAAGGGAAGTTTGGACGGTCATGAGAGCAAGTGAGAGCCCCTGGTTTGCATCTCGAGATGGGGAGTAAATAGCATGAACTCTGCAGACTCCTACCGGCCCAGGGAGTCCATGTACAGCTCGTGTGTGGTGGCCAAAGTCACCCCAGGAGCTAGATTGTCCTTTCCTCCTCCGGTTCATCCCTTTTGTTTGTTTCCTAGGAACTCAGGAAGGTTCCTGCTGCTGTAAGCATAGCCTAATAAATTCAAAACTCACGTCTGCATTTCCAAATCAAGCTTACGGATGACTCAACCATACTAAACAGAAAACCATAACAAGACAGGTGCCTGATTTGGAGGGTTCCATTTGGTTAACCTGTGGGTTTGGGGTCAACATGAGTCGCTATCAGATCACACGCTACTGCTTGTCACCCTCCTCCCAACAAATGGCACCGACCCCAGACTCTATTTGCTGTAGCTAATGAACAGTTCACATCTTATGCTTCCTTCTTTCAACACAGGTGTCATTCCTCACCTTCAGAGAAGTGTTCTGTGGGCCTTTTGCTGAGTGGTTGCTTTCAGAGCCAGGAACAAAATTGGCTCAGAGGGCCTGGATATATTACTCCCTACAAACAAAACTTTTTGCTGATGACAAGGAATCACTCAGAAAGGACATTCAGGAAGCTGATATATATCAATTAACCATGGCATAGATCCTTGCTTCGTTGTTAGTTTGATTTGGGGTCCTTCTGTAGAATTTTTCTTGGTGTGGACTAGCTGGACCTCCTGTTAGGTAAGGGGCACCTGAGACCTCATAGCTGGCACAGAGGAAAGAAGAGTGACCCAGAATCAGGATGCCCAGGTTAGAACTAGAGTTTGGGTTCCACGTGGACTTGGAAGTGTCCCTTGTCTTTATGGTCCCAAACTGAACATCCATAAACTGGAATGTAGAATCCATGCTCTATTAACCTCATCAGTGTGTTGACTTTTTTGCCTGTCTCCTTATTGAATGCTGCTTAAGCACAGGCCCATGACTCTGGGGCTTCTAAAGGAAGGAGATCAGGATCCTACAGAGCCTGGAAATCACAGGGTTAATAAACTGAACAAAGACAATGACTAGGGGACTCATGACAGGGGCCCAACTCCTGCATCACGTGGAGCCATAGGGCTGGTTGACAGAGACACGTCTGATCAGCAACAGGACAAAGCCCAGGTGCTCTGTCTCCTCTAAGAAGGATGAGCACGTGACTTTTGTCCAAACTGGGAGCTTTCTGAGAGCAAAAGCAGACACTATTCGTAAGCCTGGAACTGGGTGAAGACATGGCCGTCCTGGGAAAACCAAGATTGGTGGTCATCTTACTCATGAGATGAAGAAATAGTAGGAGGTACTTTCCTTTCACATCTATGAACTTCTCTATGTAGAGTTTGGTAGAAGTGTTAGGAAATCCCTGTTAGGTCAGAAGGCCCTGGAGAAAGGAAATGTCTGTAGTGGCCTGCTGCCTTAAACTCCCCAGTCTCAGACCTCATACTCTACAAAATGCCAACCAACTCAGAGCCAATTAAGCCTCCAAGCCTCGTAAATGCCTGGAACTCAGGTCCTGAGAATCTCCCGTGTGGGGGCCTGAGTCATTTGGATGAGCAGAATGTAAATAAAGGCCCATGGAGTCAGTTCGTAAGAGGCCTCAGAGCCCTTGTTACAGCGATTTCCTTGGACGATACCGGCCGTCCAGATGGCGAGCCTGGTAAACAAGAAGTCCCTGTTCTCCATCAGCGTCAGCGTGTGCCTCGCTCCCGGGCATCTGGCGAGCTGGGGATGGGAGCTCCGTTTACAGCTTGGCCCTCCTCACTCACCAGAAATGTGCCCTTGTGTAAACACCAGAGCCTCTTCCAGGAGGACACGTGGACCGAGCAGTGGACACCTTGCCCCCGGGGCCTGGGAGAACAGAAGTATCCCTCCCTCTTCTCCGCCAGCCCTGTCCCCAGCCTTGCAGGCCATCAACAGCCACGGGGCCCCCCAATGCAGGGAGGCACCCAACTGATTCCGTTTCTATAAGTTCCACCCGCCTGCCAATTTTCTGAATCTGTGTTCAGCTGCTGCCCTCTTATACTCCTTGGTTCTGCCTCTTGCCAGCTGTGTGACCACAGGCAAGTCATTAACCTCTCTGAGCCTCCCTTTCCCCAAACAAATAATAAAATAATACCACTGATCTCACATGGTTCTCTCCTTGCCACTAGGATTCAGAAAATACATGTGACAGAAGGACATGGGTATGGGTATGGTAAAGTAGAATTACCATATGATCCTGCAATCCCACTCCTGGGCATATATCCAGAGGAAACTCTAATTTGAAAAGATACATGCACCCCAGTGTTCATAGCAGCACTATTTATGATAGCAAAGACATAGACATCGGCAGGTGAATTGATAAAGAAGATGTGGCACATATATGCAATGGAATATTACTCAGCCATTAAAAAGAATGAAATAATGCCATTTGCAGCAACATGGATGGACCTAGAGATGATCATACTGAGTGAAGTAAGCCAAACAGAGAAAGACAAATATCATATGATATCACTTATATGTAGAATCTAAAAGAATGACACCAATGAACTTATTTACAAAACAGGAATAGACTCACTGACATAGAAAACAAACTTATGGTTACCAAAGGGGAAAGGGGGAAGGGAAAAATTACGGGGGGTGGGATTAACAGATACTATTATATGTAAAATAAACAACAAGGTCCTACGGTATAGCACAGGGAACTATATTCAATATCTTGCAATAACCTGTAATGGAGAAGAATCTGAAAAAGGAATATAAATATATATATATATATACGTATGTATGGAACTGAATCACTTTGTTGTACACCTGAAGCTAACACAACATTGTAAATCAATTATACTTCAATAAAAGAAAGAAATAAAGAAAATATATGTGAAAAACTCATACATGCCTGATGTATCCCAGGACCTCTCTATAATGTTACTTCCTGTCCCCTCCCTGGCATTGCCTCTTGTCCCAACAGGAAATGGGTAAGAACCCAAGGGCTGGGTCAGTCTGCGGTCTCAAGGGCAGGTCTGTTGTGAGCAATATTCTCTGCTCACTGGTCCTGAGCGCCCCCTCCTACCTGCTGGTCCTGAGCGTCTCACCTGTTGATTCTCAAAACTCCAGTGACTGCGTAGGGAAGGAAAACTTGCCCCGTGAAATATGAGACTCCCTGACATGACCAAAGCAGGCGGCTTGTATACTCTTTTAGACAAAGAAGCAATAAGTTTGTGAAGAACTGACAGAACAAAGGGGTTTGGGCTTGAGGTAGCAAATTAGGGAAGACATACCAAGATCTGTCTACACAGCCTTCTCAGTCCTGAATTTCCTGTCTCTGGGATGCCTTCTACCCTCCCGGGACAGGGAGGGTAACTTCACATGGGAGATTTATTTCCTGCTTTCAGGGGGACAAAAGAGGGTCCAAGTGTTTTTCTTGCACTTGCTTTCTCAAGTAACTTTTATTCATAATGATCAATGAAAGGCAGTGGCATATTTTGGCTTGTATAACCCTGAACCCCATCCACTGCTTACTTTTTAACTTTCACCTTGCGTGTCAGGATTCGTGGTCTATTGCCTGCTCCCACCTCTGACTTATTGTCAGTACCTAACTGGTGGTCCTTCTCTTCTGTTGCCCATAATCGCCAAGCCTGGGCTCTCAGTTTATGTCAGATGAATGAATGATCAAATGAATACCAGGGCAATAGAAGTACTTTGGAAATTGAAAAATGACATATAATCTTCTAGCATACGCACGGGATTTGAGGCATTCAAATTCATCCATCACTGCAGGGGATTTGTACTCACAATTAAAAATACTCCCTGGGGCTTCCCTGGTGGCGCAGTGGTTGAGAGTCCGCCTGCTGATGCAGGGGACGCGGGTTCGTGCCCCGATCCGGGAATATCCCACATGCCGCGGAGCGGCTAGGCCCGTGAGCCATGGCCGCTGAGCCTGCGCGTCCGGAGCCTGTGCTCCGCTACGGGAGAGGCCACAGCAGTGAGAGGCCCGCGTACCACAAAAAAAAAAAAAAACAAAAATACTCCCTGACATTATTTTTCCAGTTCTGGCAGGAGGGTGTGACCCATAAGCCTTAGAAGCCAGAGAGAAATTTTGCTACCACTGAATATAAAATCCCTTCTGAAGGGGATCCAGGCAGAGATCAGACTTTGTCCTCCTAAACAGAGCCTGTCCAAACATGTGGCCCAGAAGACAAGATGCCAGTTTCCACCCCTCATTCAATCCCTGGGTCTCCAAGTGGATCAGCCGTGGCCTGGGCAACTTACTCTGCCTCTGTTATCAGTGCTGGCTCGGGGTGACCAGTGTCTGCGGGGGAGGACACAGGGGTGCATGCAGAGCTGTGGACCCCACTCCCGCTGGCTTACTAGAACCAATTGTTAAATTTTTCAGGAATTCTGCAACCCCATTTATAACAATTCAGTTGCTTGAGATCGGCCATAGTGGGGGTATTTATGCTAATGAAATTCTCAAATGCTCCAAACCTGGACTTTTTATCCCTAGAGGGCTGGTTGTTTAACATTTACCCACGCCCTCTGGCTGCACAGGAACATCCCCTCTGAGCACCAAGAGAAGCCAAAGCAGCATGCAACCTGTGAGCTGAGCTGCTGCTTCTGCAAAACAGAGCAAGTCGCCTCACCTCCCACCTCACGGGCGGGCACAGCCTCATCTACGGGTGCAAGAGAGGGCTTTCTTCCTGCTGGCAAGGTTTGAAGGAATACGGAGAGGGTGGCTCCCTCCAGACCTGAATCACTGCAGGTGCCTTCCTAAATACAAACGTGATCTTGCTATTTCTCTGCTCAGAAACCTTTGATGACTCTCTATTGTCTCCTGGTTACTGTCAAGTAAAATCTCCTTCATTCTCTTATCCAACCTACCTTTCGAGTTTCCTCTCCTCCCACCCAACCTTCCCCTCCTCTCTACACCCCAGTCACCAATTCTGACCACTTTTTAGACATGCCAGGTGGACGGCTCCCTCTGCCCCTTTTCTTGGGTAGGAGCACCTTCACTTTGGGGGAGAGAGTTGAGCCCATTATCCGGATTCAAGATCTGGAATGAATGAGGGGCGGCCAGGGACTAAAAATCTGATAGAGGCATTGCTTCAAGGCTGGCTCTTGAGACAGGCTTCCTGCATGAGAGACTCAGTTCCACCACATCCCTGCTATGTGACCTCAAGCAAGTTACGTAACCACTCTGAGCCTTAGTTTCCTTATCTTCAAAGTGGGAACATAGTAATACCTGTCTCATGGGATTGCTGAGAAGATGAAATGAGCTCTTGCACATCAAGAGCTTAGCTCAGTGACAGATACGGAGTTAGCGTTCAATAAACACTAGATGACATCACCATCATCGTCATCACCCCCATCATCATCACCATCACCACCATCATCATCATCATCATC
>NW_020838027.1:4534307-4558906 GCF_003676395.1 Aethalodelphis obliquidens | reverse complement strand
CACCACCATCAGCAGCAGCAGCATCTTCACCATCAACATCTTCAATGTCATTGCTTTTATTAACCTCAGATCATCATCATCACCACTATTATTCCCATAAGCAGCATCTTGGACTGTACTCAGTCTCTGCCCATGCATTCTTCTGTGTTCTTCTGTCCTCAGTTGGAATGTCTTTGGACCAGGAAAATCTCCAAAAGGGTGGGGTCGGCACATGGCAAGTGCTCCCTAAGTGTTAGCTGCATCTCCACCACCTCCATCATCATCAGAGAGAAGAAGACTGGCACGAGGGTCCAGGACCCAGATTGTCAGGGTTGGACTCCAGCCCCTCCCCGCTTATCAATTGTGAGATGCTGGGGACCTAAACTCCTCTGTGCCTCTGTTCTCTCTTCTCTAAGTGAGGATAAGTACTAACACCCATCCCATAGGGCTGTCCCAAGGATTCAGGGGCCCACGTCAAGGGCTTGGATCTGGTTCACAGGGATCACTAGGTACCTGACAGTGGTGTCCGAATTCATAGCTTTTGTTCAGCGTCTGGCAGTCCCGCAGATGAGTCCCAGCAACTGTCCCCAGCCCCACACGCTGCACCTGACACGCGACTGCGCTCAGCTCACTGCAGCGCACCAGCGCTGCTGCCCCTCTGCATGGAACACTCTCCTTTTCCCCGTTTCTCCAGGGTAACGGGTGTTCAGTGCGGTTGGAAGTTGGTGCTACTGAGGCACTGGCTGATGGACTGCTGTCCCCAGAACCAGGGTCCTTTATTGCCTCGTCCCCACAGCTGCCCCTTGACAGACACACAGGCCACCGCAAGTGTGATGAAATCATGTAGATCAGTCCCCCCGCCCCGCACAAAGACCCTTGGTGAGGACTTTGGCTTCACTGGGAAGAAGGGGACGCAGCCCTCAATCGCCTCCTGGAAATGCAGTGTCTCTCTCTTTGCTGATGTGGGTTCTTTACTGCTCGTGGTCTGGGTCCTGCTGAGAGAAGACATCTTCGTGGGCAGACTCCCAGAGCCCTCCAGCTGGTCCGGCGCCTGGGATGCTGATTTGCTGATCTGTCCACCCAGAGTCTGAGGGCAATCCTACCCCGCGGGGTTGGGAAGGCCGTTGCTCCTGGGCCTGGGAAGGAATATAATGCTTTCTCCACATTTTGAGGCAGAGACAGCTGATGGCTGTCTCTGGAATTCTAGCCTGGGAGCAGAGTGCCCAGGTTCTGCTCTCTGTGACTTGCGGGCTGTGTGATGCTGGGCAGGTTACCTCACCTCTCTGGGCTTCAGCTCCCTCTTCCGCACAAATGTGGGGCTTAGGTCTGATGATCTCTTCAGCCCCTTCCTGCTAAGCTTCTGAATAGATTGTCATTCTGGGGCCAAAACTGATCTCCTCTGTGTGTGTTGGGAGGGGAGGTGTCCCTAATTTGTCACCTCCCTGAATGCTCTGCTGGTGGGGGCCAAAAAGACAGCCTCCCCAGGGATGCCTCTACCATGGCACGTTTTGCTTCTTTTATTAATTCGTTCGTCAGATATACATTCAGTGCTGCTCTAGGCATTGAGGGATTTGTTGTGAACAGAGGAAAGGAAATCCCTGTCCTGATGGAACTTATGTTAAAGGAGTCAGATAATGAACAAGAGATGGGAAGATGCATGACGTGTCAGATGGTGAGGAACTAGAAGCTCAGCGAGGAGGAGCACTCGGGTGCGGGGAGAGGATGGCAGTCTTACAGGGAGGGGCAGGGGAGACCCACCAATGAAGTCAGAGTGATGGAGGGGAGAATCCAGGAAAAGGGGGTCCCGGGGCTCAGGTGGAGCCTGACGGAACAGGCGAGGCTGGCCTGACTCTGGGCAGGTCGTAGTGGGGAGGCGACGGAGTGTGGGGTCTATTTAGGGGCACACAGTCCCTTGCCCTCCTGAGGCAGGGACGCCCGGCTGACCTGGATGGTCCGCAGTGCTGGCAGAGCCCAAGGAGGGCTGCCTTAGCCGGGGCTCCTGCCAACCCCAGGTGGACCCACAACAGCCTCCCAGCCGCTCTTGGCCGACCGGCCGTGTAATCATCTGCTAACCAGGTGGAAGTAAGGACCACCCCCCCCGCCTTCCCTGTCTCCTCCTTCTCACCTCTTGGACGAGGGGCGCCAAGCACCCCAGTCGTTTCCAGAGCAGCCCGTGGACTCAGTTCCAGGAGGAGAGAGAAAAGAGGGGCGGGGAAGGCTCAGGACCTCTCGCAAGGCCGTCCTCCGTCCTTCCCTAAATGCAAAGCAGAGAGAAAGGAGGCTTCAGTCCAGCTGGGGAACACTTTCACCAACTCTGTCTGGAATTTTCCATCCTGTCTCCTCTCCCCACCTGCTCCATCCATCCAGCCCCACAGGCCTTGTCAGGAGAGGTTAAGTGCCTGGAATGGGCGTGGGAGGGCAGGGTCTTCCAGACGTCACTGCACCTCTGCCCATTAACGCCTCTGTCCAGGCGGCTCTGAACAGAACCTGGGCTTTCCTAGAAGCAGCCCTGCCCTGGGTCCACGGTTCCTCCACCTTCTGCCCCTGCAGCGGAGCCTCAGGCCACCAGATCCTTGCCCAGCTGCTTCTCCACCCCTGGCCACCGCCTGGGGCACCCCTGGCCCCTTTCCTCATCCAGGGCCAGCTTCCTGCCCGACCCATTGTCCAAAGCCTTCCACAGCCCAGCTCACTTCTGCCAGGTGGGACCATGGAAGGGGGCGATGGGGAGAGACGTGCGTGTAGAAATTCAGGGAAAGGAGAGGAAAATGCAGTAAATTAAACCAGTGGCCACATTTGAAGGCACTGTCATCGCAGCTGCTGGGCTGCCAGAGCCCGCTGCCCTGTCCCTGAAGCCGAGTGATTTTGGAGGGAAGAGCAGGGTGGGTCTGCGTGGACGGGCCCCTGCCCCCGGCTGGGGTCCAGCCTCTGCCAGCCCTCCCTAGGACAGCCCTCTCGTCTTCAGGAAGTTCCCCACCCACCCACTGCCCTGGCCTCTCCCACCTAACTCCAAAATCCCTTTGGGGGTCACTGGACGATATGGCCTCCGTAAGGGCTTTATAAATAGACTGTGGATCCCCTGCAAAAAAAAAAAAAAAAAATCTGTGGCTAAAAATAGCTCTCAGCATCTAAGGGAGGAAAAAAAAAGGAAACTGCAGCAAAATTCAACTGGAGCAGTGACTTTCCTGCCTCTGGTGTTCCGGGTCAGTTACAGCACTGGGGACGGCACCGAGCGAGGGGAGGGGGGTTGGGGGCTTTCAAGGACAGCCATCAGAAACTCAGTCTTCGGAGAACGTCGCTCGCCGCTCCCTGACTGCTGGCCGTTGGACCCGTTCTTGGTCCCAGCAGCCAGGCTGAACTGGAGGCAGCAGCAGGGAGCCCCAGTGGAGCTGGGCAGGTGGCAGAGGGGACCTGCGGGCAGGGCCTGCAGAGTCCCCAAAGATGCGCGTTCAGGGGCAGCTATAGGTCGCCTTAGGATCCGAGGCTGAGAGTTCCTGCCATCCGAACAGCTGCAGTAGGGGTGACGCCGATGCTCCGTCTTGTGGAGCAAAATCGTTTGCAGTCAACAAGGGACAAAGAAGCCCTCTGGGAAATTGTCCCTAGGAAAGTCAGAATTTATATCCAGATGTCAGTGCAGGGAAAGGGGAACCCCCATGGTCTTTCGCTTAAGATCGTCTGGGTGGCTGACAGTAAAGAGAGCTGTCTAAGGAGTGAGGGGACAGTGTGGGGATGCACCTCTGCTCACTCTTAAAGATGCTTTCAGGGGTGGGTTGAGGTGGGAGCTTGAAATCTAAACACACACACACCTCTTTGTTTATATCTGTAAAAGAGGACGTCTGCTCATCTGCTCAGGCCGAAATGCTATCACAGTGAGCTGCAGAAAATTTCAGGCCACAGGGTTAGACGAGAGGCTTCCGGTCCCCCCATTTAATTGTAACAGGGGGCTCTCTCTGAGGATGCTCTGGGAACGCTGGGGGACCAGCGCCTGGCCAGCAGGCACTGTGTCGGCGTGGCTGTCTGCGCGATGCTCAGATGTACATGCCCAGATGAGACTGGCTAACGGTGCACAAAGGGGGCGCTCGATAACTCCCCGACCGTGCTGCTTTGCAAGCGCAGGGCAACTAATACCCTCTGGGTCATTTCATCTTAGTCCGAGGATTGCCTGCCTTTTTCTCCCTAAAAAGCTGCTTCACCTTCCCCACCCCAAGAGCACAGCCTGATCAGGACCGTGACCTTGGGGTCGGCAGAGACCTCAGGGCAGACCAGCATCCCCCCCACCCACCTTGGCAAGAAACATGCTGGTCCAGGCAGCCCAGCGCTGCTCACTGGCACCCCACACAAGCTCCTTTCTCTCCCTCATCCTCTTGCTCCATCTTCGGTACAGGGAGAGCGATCTCCCTTTCATCTCAAGCCACGGTCACCTACTGCACAAGGGGGTGAACGAGGACGCACTTTGGGATAACAGGAAGAAAAGCAAACAGCTTGAAAAACCAACAGCATCCCTTCCCCGCCAAAGCCTAGTTCTGGATGGTGTTGGTGCACTCGGAGACTGCAGCGTTTTCTGAAAGGCTCTGCTACCATCTCCTCAGTACTTTTCCTCTTCCAGCCCCTCGGGCCTGGGAAGAAATCATCCTGCCCCACCTGGTGGCCAGAAGTGGCCAGAACCTCAGAGCACTAACCTGGGGTGCTTCCCACCAGCGTGGTAATTAGCCACGGGTTTAGTCACCACCACAGCCTTGTGAGTAACCGGGGTGGGGGGTGGGGGAGCGTCTGGTTCCTGGGAGACTTAGCTGTGTTCCCATCCACTGCAGTGAACTGTTCCCCACGTTCCCTGTGAGCTCGACAATCCCTGGTTCGTATCTGCACGGGGCTCACCGCCCTGGGTGTAGATAGCACGTCACTGTGCCCTAGGACAGTGCCACCCACAGCCTGGTGTCCTGACCTGCAGCCTCGGCATTACCCGGAGCTTGATAGAAATGCACGTTCCTGGGCTCCTTCTCAGACCTACTGAATCAGTATCCCCGAGGGTTGGGGCCCAGGAATCTGCATTTAACAAGGTCTTCAGGTGATCTGGCGCCACAATGAAGGATGAGAAGTCCTGCCCTGGACCATGCAGGCCCCAGTACCCTGCTCCCATTAATGTCCACAGCCTTTCTTGACTATTAAGGCACTAGACAAAAACAAGACTGAAAAACACATCTTCATTATTGCAATCAATAATGTATTGACTGGAATAATGTATTGATCGGAAGGAATCCCTGCTCCTTGCCTCTCAGGAAACCCCTCCAACCCCTCCCATCGTCATCGACTTTCTTTTCCACCAAAACCAGGTTTGGAATGAAGTTTTAGTCACTGAAGCATCTTTGAGAGACTAAGCTGTGCTTGGAAATTCAGAGTCATGAGGACCCCGTCACCAAGATGCGATGCGACATCACAGAGCCCCGGCGAGCTGGCCCCAGCCCATCAGAAGTCAGCAGGACCAAAAAGGAAGCCAGACAGCAGGCAAGTGACTGCTGACATAGAAAATGCAAACTTTAGCCCCGCCATTGAGCTTTTCCAGCCTGTTGCTGTGAAATGACCCATTACTGCTGACACTTAAGCACGGAGGACTCCGAATCGTTTTGATGAGTTGACTGGTCCTAAGAGGTCAATCTCATTTTATTTTTATGGGTATTTTTAAAAGCTGCTTATGTGGGGAAGGGCAACGACTTTCCACATGCTTCAAACTGCGGACAGCAGAGAGCTGGTGACAGATGAGCCACAGTGCAGGAGGACAAACAGGACAGACCACTCTTCCCTGCAGGAGGGGCCTTGGAGAACATCAAAATATAAACCCCCTGCTTGACAGAGGAGGAAACTGAGGCCCAGAGGTGAAGACTCCCCCTGGAGGATAAAAGGTTATGCACAAGGTCACTATCCATCCGTCCCCTCCTGACCCCAAGCCCAATAGCAGGTAGGAGTTCAGGATAATTCAGCCTGACTCTTAGCCTGGTGGGATTCCAGAAAATCTCTGTAACCGAGTGGTATTTGAACTGGAAAATCACTTTTCCAAAAGACACCTGATCTCTTTGCCACATCATCCCCTGGCCCCTGTGGGTAATTTCCCACCGCTGACAGCAACCTGGGCAAAAGTCCCTGGATATCAGACCTCTGAGCGCAGTTTCCAGGGCAGTTTCCTGCTGCTTCCCGCTGCTCTGTTGCATCTTCCAAGAGGTTGGGGATACCCCCTGGCAGGGGCCCCTCAAGTTGCCCACTGGAATTCTCAGGCCAAGGATCTGGGGGCCTTTGAAGCCTCGGCTCCCCCCACATCTGCCCTGGATCTCTGAGTAGCACCTCCTGGGGCTCCTGCACGGATGGACGAGGGGCAGGTCATCCTCCATTCACTGGACGTCCAGCTACACCAGGACTGCTGGGTAGAGACCCCAGCAGACTCTCAGCCCTGAACGGACTCACACATCACATGTGGCTGGACACGCAGGGACCCCGTGGAGTGACCGAGGGCTGATGAAGAGCCCTTCCAACCAAGAGGTGCCCGGCTCCCAGGGCAGCCCCAGGGTTTCCCAACCCACCTGCGGGAGAAACAGGAGCAGTGGTGGCTCCCTCTAGTGGCGCTGTCGGCAATGGCAGGTGGCTGGGGAACCATAAAGGGAGCAGGTACCTGCGGGAAGGGATGGAGCTGATGAGCGTGGCCCAGATTCTTATAGATTTTGGAGGAAGTTGTTTTGTTTTGTTTTGTTTTGGGAAAAAGCACTGGCGATCTCTGGCTGCAGGCCCCAGAATCAGCAACAAGCCCAAGGGCCCCGAGCACTACCCTCCTACCCAAGACTCCTCTTCCAGCCACTCACTGCCTCACCGTGGACAAACCCTCTTCATTTCTCTGGGTCTTGTTTTCCTCCACATGACCACCCATCCCTGAGATGCTCTGAGTCTCAAATGAGCCCACAGTCTACTGCTCACCCAGGAGGAAACACAGCATTGCTCACACCACCTACACCTGGAGGGGGCCTGACAGTCACCAAGCACTGCCACAAAGAGCACAGTGACCGTCTGACGCTTGATAACAATCGAATCATTACGGATCTCCCTAGGCAAGAGGAGAGGGCTCTCGTTTTCCATCAGGGGCCTGGAAATCAATTTGCCCTCAGTTATCCAAGTGATGGAATTAAAGTCTATCCAAGTGGGAAGAGACATTGGCGATCACTGGGTCCGATTCTTCATTTCTCAGGCAAGGTGGAGGACCAGGGGATAAAGACATGCCAAGTGTCGACGTGCATCAGACGGTGAGTTTAGTGGCAGAGCCGGGACTGGGCCCCGGGTCTCCAGCCTCTCGGCCCACAGCTTCTGCCGTTCCGCCGTGTTGTCACGTGGCTGTCCACGCGTGAGCTGAAGGGTGGCCCTGAGACCTCCCCTCGGGCGGCCCAGCAGGCTCCCCGGCCACGAGCCAGCGCAACTGAGCTCAGGCAGCAGCGTCCTCTGACATCAGCCCATGGCGCCCACGAGTGGCCTGGTGAATCAGTTTTCTGCTACCTCACCTCAAAACAAAGACAAGAGTCACTCCTGGAACGGTGCCTCCCAAAGGCAGACCGATGGCAGAGAGCAGGACAGTCTGAGGGCGGCCTGTGACATCGGGCCTCCTGCTGTCCATCCATCCACTCTGGACAAGGCCTCCGTGGGCCCCTCCAGGGGCCAGGATAGAGGTGTCCTCAGCCTGCCACTGATGTTTCTTCTTCTCCCAGACCGATTCTGGGTTCTCCTACTGGAGCGCCCCATGCACCCTGGCTTTTCTTCCCCCATTGTCTCGGCCTCAGGTGATTCTGGTCTCCTGCGTCCCACTCCGGTGCGACTGCCCGGGAGGTGACAATACCTTGCCTGCCAAGGCCAAGGCCAGCCAGGTCCCCAACCTTCCCAGGTGCACGAGACTCAGAATAAATCATGGAAATGCAGATGCAGCCCGTCCTGGATGTGCGGTCAGGGAGACAGACAGCGGGGACGGCAGCAGATGACACTACCCACCCACCACCCCCCCTGCTGCCATCCACCCCCGGATTCCTGGAGAGAAGGAAGTGGGGCTGGGAGGCAAAGCCAAGCTGTGCCTGGGGGCAGAGTCTGGTGGGTGACGTCACCCGCAGGCCAGCTTCCGGGAGCGGGTCGCTGGGTCTCCAGCACAGCCACAGAGGGTGGTCCGGCCCCTGGGTCTCCCCTTTCTCCCCCGCAAGCTGGGAGTCATCCTCGCCTTCGCTCTTTCTCTCTGTCCACTTCTCACCAACCCCACCATGGACAGCCTGGTCCACCCACCAGCTGCTCTCACCGGGATTATCCCACCCGCTTCCCAACTGGAAATTCTGTTAGAATTGAAGTCCAGACATGTCCCTTCTTCCGCTCAGAACCCTGCAGGAATGGCTTCCTTTCCAACTCCACATACAAGCACAGTCCTTTCAGGGCCTCTAAGGCCCTGGCTGGACAGAGCCCACCCTCAGCTCCCAGTTAACCCTGACCTCGCGTCCTGCTGGCTCACTGCCCTCCAGCCGCACCGGCCCCCTTGCTGTTCCTGGAACACGCCAGTGAGGCTCCCACCTCAGGGCCTTTGCACTTCCTGTTCCTCCATCTAGAACGGCGCCCTCACTCCTTGACCCCCTCTGCTCTTTACTCAGACATTCCCTTCTAGGTCAGCCTTCCCCTGTCTCCCCTGCTTTAATCTGGTCCTCACACTCCCCTACCCGCTGCTGTATTTCACGGGCCCCTTTCTGGAGGTTCCTCGGTGGAGTTTGTACTCACCTAGCATAGAGTGTATTTTAGTTACTTATTCTATCGATTGCCTATCTCCTCCAGCAGAAGCTAAGCTTCTTAAGAGCCTGAGTCCTTGGTTTTGTCCATTGGCCCACAGCAGGCACTCAACGAACACTTGTTGAATGACGAAGCAAACAGATCACAGACACAGTTTGGGAAACAGACCTTCACAGGAGATGTCAGAGTTGCGAGGCTTCTTCGGTAAGAGGAGAAGCCTGGGAGAGAAAAGTGTGTGTGTGTGTGACGCAGCGATGCTTGCGGCCACCCTCACTTATAGGAAAGAACGTGTAAGCGCTTGATGACTTATACGCGAGCGTGTTAACGGCATATATTAACCAGAGCCAACATTCATTCAATCACATCCTCACTCACTCATTCACCGGACACTTTGTGAGTGACAAGTCCACGTCCGGTGCTTTGCTAGAGACATCGGGTGGGCACTTCGCTGAGGAGATGGTCCCCGCTGCCGGGGCTTCTGCAGTTTGGTGACGAAGCCCCCTGCCCAGCACACAGATCTGGGAGGGTCCGGGCATTAAAGCAAACGGTAACCTCAGCAACACCTAATTAGGAAAGTAAACTCAAGGCAAGAAAATCAGCCTGCGTTTTGTCACCAAGAGGAAAGGATACTTGGATGGGTATGGAAGCGGGAATGTCCCCTTCCAGAGCACCCTGGAAGGATGCGGGAGGGAGGGAGGGAGGGAGGCGAGGAGGAGGGATTTCCTGGAAGTAGAAACTTCTCTCCTTCCCCTGGGGAAGTGGGTTACACACTAGAAAGGAGCCTCCGCTGTCCTGGGACGCCCTGCGCGTGGCATCATATGGCCTTGACATCTGTCCACAGGCACGTCTATAGGAGAGGCGGGCCGCTCCTCAACAGTGGGTGACACATCCTGCTCCCTTGGAAGACGTCCCCTGTCCGAGGTGGGGTCACGGCAGAGGGTGATCAAGCGTCCTTTCTGATGCCATCTGTGGGTGGCACCTGGGGCGCTGGCTGGGTGCCCAGGCACCTTGGATAGCTGCCTTTGTCACGACTTAGCATGCCGTGTCTGCTTAACTTAGCTGTTGATGTTGGCACACAGCGAAGCGCACGGCCTCCGAGACTCTGCGTGTGTTTATTGGCGGTCCTCCGTGGCCACCCTTTTCCTAGACGGGCCTGCAGCACAGCCATGCACTTGCCCACATCGCTCGACCCCTGACCTCTCCACACCTGGTCTCTTCGATCCACACCACCAGCTCTCACCTCCCCGCCCCAGCTTCACCCCCATATCCTGGGCCCCATCTTTAAATTAGCCAGTGGGTCTGGTCCCAGCTTTTTCCAGCCTGGTCAAGGCTCGCGGGAGGCCACCGGAGGGGGTCTCGTCTTCTGGAGGAGCTGAGGGTCCGGACCCTCTTTTCCCAGCCACTATCAGAAGTGGAGGTGTAGGTCTCCTGGCTTGGACCTCTGTGCCAGCCTCTTCCCTTCCTTCCTGCCAGGGATGAATCAGAAGAAAAGGAGGTGAGTTAGTGGTGGGGGGCTGGGCTGCACGAGGAGAGTGGTCCCAAGAGGCCTTGGACGGACGGCCAGCCCCTTTTCTTAGCTCCTGTGCATGCTGGTCCCCCACCTGGCCCCATTCCTGGCCTCTCTGGTTTACCCAAACCCCACCTGCCACCCCACAAGCCCTCCAAGGGTCCCTGCAACCCATCAGCAACTGCTGAGCTGTGAACGGCTCTTGCAGAAGCTGCCTTTGTATACCGTGGTCAACAACACCCCACCTTTAATGGCCTCTCAGTCCCCCAAAATTAAGCCCAAGCAATCCGCTCAGCTTCCAGGCCCAGGAAGGTGACGTTTCATACAATTTAGTAGCTGGGCTCCCTTCTCTCTGACACCTGCACTGTCCTGCTGGGTCCCAGGGCCAACTTTGACCCTCAGATCCATCAGGCGTACGCTTCCTCCGTGAAAGAGTCCTTGCTACAGCCTGGCTCTCCCCTCTGCCACCCACTGGAGCCTCCTGCCTCCCCCTCCCACTTTCCTCCATCCCCCATCCCTCCCAGCCCAGCCGAGCCTCAGCGCCGCCCGTGAGCCCCTCTGGCCGCACCAACACGACTGAGCTCTCTCTTCCCTGATTTCCTGCTGCCCTTACAGTCAGTCCCCCGTGATATCAGACGTCAGTGTTTTCTACTGGAAAGTATGTGAGATTTGGGGCCCAGTGTTCTGTGTTCAAGGTGTGCCTCTACCGTGCCCTGGGCTGAGAAAGCCAGGTCCCAACTCAGCCACCGGATGTGAAGGCGCGTTGCTGTAACTCCCACAAAGCCCTTCAGGAACAGGCCAGGGTTGCCTTGGACATGCTCTCCAGGTCTCCTCCCCACCTCCACAGAGCCAAACATCTATCCCTCTGCCACTCAGTCAAAAGGGGGGAAGTTTATCTAATTTGAGAGGACATATGAGAATATGAGAATATGAGAAGTAGAGATTCTTCCCTTACATCCAGAAAAAAAAAAAAAAGTCAGAGGTCAGAGTAGGAGAAGAGCAGGGACCCAAACCCACTAGATGGTAGCATCCCCAGAGATGGCCAGACTTCGGAGGGAACGGCTGTTGGTGCACTAAGGTGGCCAGACCCGAGACTGGGGTTCCCAGGATCCACAGGTAAATTTGAATTTCAAATGATTCTGCAATATTTGGGACATTCTTATCCTACAAAATTTCACTGTTATCTGAAATTCGAATTAACTGGGCATCCTGTATTTTATCTGGCAACCTACCCAGTACGGGTACAATTTTCTGAAGGGCATTTTAGTAATACAAAATGTCAGAATCTTTAAGGCATACACAATTGTTAGCACAAAAATTCCACTTCTGGGAAGTTATTCACAAGAAATCATCAGCAAATAGATAAGCATGTACAGGTAAGGATATGTGTTGCTTACAATCACGAAAAACAATTAATAGAAGAGTGGTTAAATGGTAATGGTATTTTTGTGTAAATGTGTGCAGCCCTAAAATTGCGATTTCTAAAATCTGCACTTTAAGATGAAAAGATTTCCAGAATATGTTATTGCATTTTAAAAGGTAATAAAGTAAGTTTATGTTTGATTTCATTTTTTAAAGTATTTTATATGTACAAGACACATAAATACACACTCACAAATCATCTGGAATAACTATACCAAGATGAAAGGAATGATCTCTGGATGGTGGGATTATTGGTGACTTATTTTGCTCTATACACCTTTATTCATATTCAGCTGAACTTTGAACAACTCAGGGGTCTAGGGTGCTGACCCTCCACACAGTCGAAAGTCTGAGTCACCCTCGTCCACATCCTCGGATTCAGCCAGCCTTGGACTGTGTGCTGCAGTGTGCATTTACTGAAAAAACTCTGTGCGAAAGTGGACCCATTCAGTTCAAACCCACGTCGTTCAAGAATCAACTGCATTATCTTCATAATCTGGAGGGGGGGCGGGGAAGAACCAGTAACTTAAAAAAAAAGAATTATGCAAAAGCATTCTTGGATAATCTTACAATCTGCAGCAGCAAGCCCATGTGTGGATTTAGGAATTCCTCACCTAAAGGCAGGTACATGTTCCTTGTCCTAGTTTGGTGTTGATTTACCTAAGCTATGACAGTTTTCTTTTGCTAAAGGGCGGCAAAGAAGAACCTGGATGTAATAGATACTTGCTGTTTTGTTTGTTTGTTTGTTTGTTTGGGGAGGGAGACTGCTGCATTTTTGGTTACCCAGCACCTATGCTGTCTCTTTTTTTCCTTTCGGAGAACCAGCTCTCCTCTGGAAAAGCAATCTCCACACTCCACACTCAGCCCGTAGGCGTTGGGTGAAAGTGACTCCAGCACTGGCTCCAAGGCTGTGCATGTGACCCAGATGTGTCCAGTCAGAGCAGACCATTCCCCTGGCCTAATAATCGGCCCAGATAAGAGAATGAGGTGGAATTCTGACCAATGAAAATCAGATCATGGATTTTCCCAGGTCAATAAAAGACTCTGTTTGTTGGGCTAGAACCTGGGAGGATATGTCTGGAGCTACTAGCCATCTTCCCGTCATCCACAGTCAACATGGACGGCAGAATTACATTAAGAGGGATGAAAAAATGTCACTTCCTGGATCATGCTGGACTTGGAGACCAACTTTTTAAAAGAATTCTATCATTTTCAAATAACATACTATGGATCTTAGACTTATCTTGAATTTTCCAGCACAGGTTCTGGATAATTTAATTGATATAAGAATTAAATTAATTGAGTCTAATAGCACTAGCTAAAAGCGCTACTTATAGGTATGGGTAGAATTTCACGGGCGGAAATACCCTAAACAAGAGGAGCGTTGCTAGGCATCCTGTAGATTTAGGACATGTTCTACATTTAATGATTTTGTCTTGCTTCCCGTATTGGTCTTCTCAGGACAGCCTAAATGTCTCATACTCAGCATTTTTCAATACATTACAAAACTTCAGCAGTTAGAGCTATTCATTAAATTACCTGGGCATCCTGGACTTTCATTTGCTAAATTTGGTAAAATTCATTTGCTAAACGACTACGAAAGAGTCATTCGACCCCTACAACCTTCCATGCTTCGGCCCATTCTATGGTATCCTGCTGAAGGAAGCCCAGTTGTAAATGAACTTTTATTAAACCCTTTTTGATTAAATTGGTTTGAGCCAGCGTTTTAGTCTCTTGTAACCAAAAGAAAGCTAACTGGCCCCATTTAATTATAGAATCACCAACACCTAAGTTCTATAGCCTAATTAAAATAATAACTATACTTTATTCATCACTTCCTGTGTTCAAGATATTTTAAATACATTATCTCATGAATAAGCCTACCCAGCCTTTGAGATAGACATTATTTTCTCTATTTCACAAATAAGGAATCTGAGGCTCCACGAGGTTAAATAATTACCCCAAATCACATAGCAAGATGGAAAGAACCAGGATATCAAGACACCAGCCCTACATTCCGCCACTGCACCACGCTACCTTCTGGTCTAGACTTAGAATTTTGGTCTCACATCACAGACAGAACTCTTTTGTTGGGCTTGGGTTCACTACTAGTTGAGCTAAAATAACCCCCAGAAAGTCTAACTTCCCACAGATAGCTCTGGTTGAAGCCAAGCACAGGAAAAGCTCACAATAGAACCTCATTTAAAGTGGGTGGAGGAAGTCTCCTCGGTGCTACCGTTTTCCTCTAACTTCCCAGAAGCTATCAAGATCTGAGAGCAAGTTTGGGGTTCACCTGAGTCATGTCAAATGCCCAGCAGCATCACGCAACCTCCAGAGCATTAATCAAAGCTGACTCCATCGGTGACGTTGGCTGGATAACTGCAAAGTTTCCACTTTATAAGCACACTGTCTTACGCCGTCTAAGATGGACATGAGCTATCTCCAGATTTCCAATAAATCATTTCTGTTTCTTATACTTATATGAAAATATAATAAAATGGTTCATGTGCATTTACCCGTGAGATGACATTCAATATGCAATTCATCTCGTTTGTTATTTCTCACAGTAACCCAACATCCCTCCCAAGAAACCGAGGTACAACACATAGGTGAGACTGTTCAAAGTCAGGCAGGCCAATGGCAGACAGATGAATCTGCCCGCTTTTCAGAGGCAACTGAGTCACCTGGACCATGGAATCACATTTCATTTAGGCTGCAAAGCGATCGGAGGTCAAGGGAAGCGCTCTTGCTGTCCCCAGGTTCTGCTCTCCACCGAGAGCACCCACGATAATACCTGCAGCCTCTGGTGTGTGGATGTTACGATGCTACAGCTCCCCAGGACAGCAAAGGTGGGAGATGGACACCTGTAGAAGCCTGGAGGGATGGAGACTGGCAGGCAAAGCCTTTCCTTCTGAATAACTCTACTTGTCAAACGGCTCCCCTTGATGACTTCCTGGCAGCCCTGACTATTTTATGGAGGAAGTTCCAGGCACAAAAGAGACGCTGTTCCTTCCCACCTGCTCCCGGCAGCCTGAGGGAAGGCATCTCTGGCTCCCTGAGGGTCAAGGGGAGCCAATGTGGCCAGAAGAGATGGGGTTTGTGAGACCCATGCCCCTGAGGTCAGCAGGATGGTGACACCTACCCCCACCCCACCTTCTCTCCACATCCTCCAAGAGCACGCAGGCCTCTTCCACTTTCAAGAAACTCTTAGAGGCAGACAGTTTCTGCAGCCTGGTGCAGCAGCGTCCCAAATACGACGGCTCTTTTCAAATCCACCTCCAACCCGCAGAGCCCACACTCAGCCCATCCATCCAAAGCTCCCAGCAGATGCTCAGTACGTGACCCAAACCTCTTCTACTTCGTTTCCTACAGGAGCCTTCCCTCAGGAGCACATCAGGGGCAGTAATTTGAAAGAGGTCTGTCCCCACACAGGCAGTGAAGGATCGCCTCGTCCACAATAATAAAACTGACCCCAAACAGCCGCCAGCCATGATACACAGTGTTGGTGATGAGACATCCCTCCCGACTATGGTGGACCACTCCTACACCTCTCCCCACGATGTGCTGGGCCAGGGACCCCACTCTCTAGCCTCTTTCCCACTCCTGTCCTCACATCAGCCAGCATTTGGGATCATTCCAGAACAGCATCTGAGCAGGTCCTGTCTCTGATTGACAACGTTTGCTGCTCCCACGGGCATCAGAAGTTCCAATGCATCGAACTCCTAACAGCTTCATGGCTCTTCACCATCTGAGTCCAGCCTCTTTCTCCAGCCTCCCCTGCACCCTTTGCCCCACCCCATGTGTCCCAAGCTCCCAGTGCCTTGAACACATCCTCCTTTTCTTGGGTCCCCTTGCCTTTGCTCAAGCCGTTCCTGCTATTAGGAATTTTCTTTTTAATCCTGAAAACTCCTACTCATCCTGCAAGGCCCGGCTGATGCATTGACTTCTTTGGGAAACCTCTCCTGACCCCCTCCAGCCCCCAGGAGAATTCCCTACTCTTCCTTACCAGAAGCACCTGCCTCCCAGGAAGGCTAAATTCCTGATTCCGATCTCCATGAAACCAGCCGGGAAAGTGGACTGAAAGCAACTTTGGAGTCTTGCTTTCTCCCCTTCCGGCAAGTCACTCCTAGGAAAGCTGTTCACAGATTTTGCCTCCAAGGTAGGAAGGAATAGGAAACCCCCCTTTGCCTGCCGTCCCAGCTGCGCGTTTCAACTCAGCCTTTTACCCCAAAGCCCTGAGTTGCAGGATCTGGAGGCTGCTTTGATGCTGATAAAGTTGTCCCTTGGCTCCTTTGCCTGTCACTCCCCCAGTCAAAGCTCAGGGGTGATGAGAGGGGACAGCAGGCAGGATCTGGGCCCTCATGTAAAGCCTGCCCCACTACCTGCACCACTTAGCGCACCGCCTACTTGTGTCTGCCATGTACTGTGACCTCCTCCTTCCTCAAGAGATTAGAGCTCTGCTCACCTTTGATTCTCCAGCGCCTGGCTCATGTAGGCTTATTATAAATGTCTGTTAAAGAAGAATAAGTGGGTACAAGACACCGAATAGGGTGCTTCCTCCACACCCTACTGATTCCCAGCCCCACTGCCATCCCCTGCCCTGCATCTTTGCCCCCAGAATCTCAATTTTGTTCGAGTTTCTAAAAGCCAAATGCTCCAAAGAGCTTGGGTCCCTGTCCAGCCCTACAGGCGACTCTGGCTGAGCCTAAGTCAATCATGGCAATCTTACCCACCTCTGCCAAGATTGGTTTGGGCATGTGTCCGAACCACAGCTAAGAGAGGCTGGTGGGAAGCTTTCCTCATTCTTAGGAAGGTTCTTCCCTTCTTGCCTTTGGACATGGTGCTGTGAAGATGTGATGCCTGGAACTGCTGCAGGCTTCTGTGGACACGAGGTGAGGGGAAGCCAAGTGAGCCTCAGAGAGCCGGACCCCCTCAGCCCTGCACCATGGCCGCGGGTGGCTGATTGCAAAAGTGGTTCAAACTTCCTGCCCTGCCCTTTACAATGTGATGTTGAAGCTCCTCCCACCACAAGGCAGAGTCTATTTCCCCATTTCTTGAGTCTGGGCTGGCCTAGTGATTTGTTAACATCTTACGGAAAAACCCAAATGAACTTGTTGGCCAAGTCAATAACCAATAGTAGGCAGCAGACGTAATGCCCCAATTCCGAACCTTGATCTCAAGAAGCCACGATGCTCCCACTCTTGCTCTTGGGCCCCTGCGTCCACCATGAGAAAAAGCCCAGACCACCTGCTAGAGGGAAGGGAAAGACAGGCACAGAGAGCTCAGGCTCCCTGGCCAACAGCCAGCCAGCCCCCCAAAGCAGAGCCACCTGACAAACCAGAGCTGGCCACAGTGGCAGGAGGGGCACAGGTCAGACGGGACCAGAAGAGCCGCCTGGCTGAGCCCAGCCTAACCTGCCCGAACTGCTGAATTAGGAGCTAAAAATAGTAGCTAATGTTTCAACCCCTAAGTTTTGAAGTTAGTTACAGAGCAATAGCCCTCCCTCTTCAAAACTCCAAGTTCTATGAGATGATAAATGTTCTTTGTTTTTTTGCTTTTAAATGCCACTGTTATATGCAGCCAATAGCTCCCTGATATAGTGCTGTGAGGAAAAGATGAGACAAGGCCCCTGCCCTCAATGAAATGATACGTCAGTTGAACTTAAGGCATACTTTTCAACGAGGCTCTTTGAGGTGAGGGGCTGATGGCCTGTGTTTCTGTAGAAGGGATTTGAACATGAAGATGTGCATAGCAATACAAGGTCACCTCCACTAAGGACACAGTGAGTGGACCTGTCCCTACGAAGGCTTCATGAAGGAAGTAGGGTAAGTGCTAGGTGGTCCTTGAAGGAGGTTTGGGGTTTAGAGAGATGGGGATATGAAGGGAGGTAGAGAGAAGCAGGGTCCTTTCTGACCCTGGGAAGATGGATGTTCCATAGGGATCTGTTGTGGGAAGAGGTGAACGACCAGGAATTGAGCTCAGATGTGGTGCTTTAGGGCATGAAGGACACACAGCAAAAGAGTAGCTTTCTCAGTGCAGGGCCAGGACAGGTTCATTCTATGAGGCCACAAGGCAGACCTGGTACAAGCCATTGTCCCCTGTAGCCACCCTCAGAAGAGTTTCAGGGGTCATCCAGCCAATGTCCATGACCTCAGAAGTGACCGGGCCTGAAGAATGTCCATCTACCTGTTCATTCCTGTGCCCTTTACTTCCTCTTCCCCGGGGGGCTTACTGCCAGCCTGGGGCAGGGTCACAGAGTTAGGCCTTTAACAAAGGTTGGATTGTAGGCTGAATGGATTTCACAAACCTAGAGAGAAAGTAAGAGAAGTCCCTGCTTCTTTTGAGTTGCCAAGGCCTGTCTCATCTCCCTCTATGTCTGGGCTGTCTGGGCCTGAGAGGCATGACCACAGGCTGCAGGGTGACACCCAGCTCTTCGCAGGGCCATCCCCCTCAGGGCCTGGAGAGGAGACAAAAAGAAGGCCACCCCTCCCCCGTTCTCTGCCCCCAACTGCAAGCATGAAGGCACTAAATAATTCCCAAACCAAACCAGCTTCAGAATTAGAACCCAGGGGAAGAGGGCAAGTATTATTTATTTTGCCCAAGGACAATTCTTTCTTTCATTGAGCAATGATTATGTGCTAAATATATCTTATCTCCGTTAGAAAACCCTCACGGTAGTTCTATAAAATAAGTGCAATGATCCCCATGTTATAGCTGAGGCGCACCAGGCCCCAAGAGAGAAAGAAAGGTGCCCGAGACCTCAATGCTAGCGAGTAGGAGAGGCAGGATTTGAACCCACCAGGTCTGAGGCTGCATCCGTGCTCTGCCCGTGAAGCCCTCACACGGTGCCAGGCGACCATGACCCCTCAGAATCGGAGCTACCGCACGCTTTCATAGGAGATTCGTTGTAGAGGCATTGTGTCTTAGGTAAGAGAGGAAGTGAGCTAGCACTTTAGACTTCAGACCCAGATCTATTACAAAGTGGCCACCAAAGCCATGTGGCCTTGGGCTGATCAAGTAATATCTCTGGACCTCAACAGACATTTCTCCAAAGAAGATATACAGAGAGCCAACAAACACATGAAAGGATGCTCAACATCACTAATCATTAGAGAAATGCAAATCAAAACCACAGTGAGGCATCACCTCACACCAGTCAGAATGGCCATCATCAAAAAATCTACAAACAGTAAATGCTGGAGAGGGTGTGGAGAAAAGGGAACCCTCTTGCACTGTTGGTGGGAATGTAAATTGATACAGCCACTGTGGAGAACAGTATGGAGGGTCCTTAAAAAACTAAAAATAGAACTACCATATGCCCCAGCAATCCCACTCCTGGGCATATACCCTGGGAAAACCATAATTCAAAAAGAGTCATGTACCACAGTGTTCATTGCAGCACTATTTACAATAGCCAGGACATGGAAGCAACCTAAGTGTCCACCAACAGATGAATGGATAAAGAAGATGTGGCACATATACACAATGGAATATTACTCAGCCATAAAAAGGAACGAAATAGAGTTATTTGTAGTGAGGTAGATGGACCTAGAGTCTGTCATGCAAAGTGAAGTAAGTCAGAAAGAGGAAAACAAATACCGTACGCTAACACATATATATGGAATCTAAAAAAAAAAAATGGTTCTGAAGAACCTAGGGGCAGGACAGGAATAAAGGCGCAGACGGAGAGAATGGACGAGGACACGGGGAGGGGGAAGGGGAAGCTGGGACGAAGTGAGAGAGAGGCATGGACATATATACACCACCAAATATAAAATAGATAGCTAGTGGGAAGCAGCCCCATAGCACAGGGAGATCAGCTCGGTGCTTTGTGACCACCTAGCGGGGTGGGATAGGGAGGGTGGGAGGGAGACGCAAGAGGGATGGGATATGGGGATATACGTATATGTATAGCTGATTCACTTTGTTATAAAGCAGAAACTAACACACCATTGTAAAGCAATGATACTCCAATAAAGATGTTTAAAAAAAAACATGAGAAAGGGAAGCTGGATGATGGATCAGACCCCTTCCCGCTCTCATGGTTGGGAGGTTTTCCATCTCTTCCACCGAGAGACTATAGCCCAGACCACACTAGGGCCTTCTGTCCCAACTCACAGCTTTTTGGAAAGAGGCTCAGGGGGGTCACAGTGACGGGCCCTTGGACCCACTAATAGCCATTCTGTCTGATGACACCCAACCAGAACGGTAAAGGTTCACCAAGCCAGCCATTCCAGGCCCTGGGAAACTACACCTTTGCTTCCTTTGTTTTGGGAAAGGAGAGCCCGTCATACACCTCTTCCCTCCTTCCAAATCCTCTCTCCTCTCTCCTGGCAGAAAAGGCTGCACAGAGTTTTTGTATAAGAGCAGCAGGCCAGAGCGGGGGCCCGGCCTTGAGAGCAGAGGACACGCCTTTCCTGAAAGTTGGTCCTCGGGGATCAAAAGTCATGAGGACGTTAACTGACCCTCCACACCAACCCTCCAAAGCAATTAACCTGCGGTGGGCAGGCCGGGGAGAGTGAAAGAAGGGCACTCCGAGGGCGTGTGCCATGTGGTGGTGTCACGTGTCACAAGGCTGCTGAGCAGGTGAAAGGAAGGAGGGAACCTGCACCTGCACCTCCTCCTGCGGGGCAGCACTGCAGCCTGCAGCGCCCAGAAGCCAAACCCCGCCTCCTGCCCACCCCGCCCCCCTCCCTGCATCCCAGGGACCAAGGAGGCAGGATTCTGACACAGAGAGCCTGCAGTCCCTGGGAGCCGGTCCAGGGTACAGCCTGCGCGAGGGAAAAGGTTTGAACAAGGAGAGGAAGAGGAACGAGAAACAGAGGTCGTTGCTTTGAGTCGGGGGAGAGTTTGAGCCAATAATTGGTGTGCTGGGCAGAGGACGGCAGCAGGCGTGTGCAGGTACCTACTTCTGTCTTCCTGTTCCTGGTCCACGTTGTTAAGCGCCAGTCCATCCCAGATGTCCAGAGAGGAGACCCACCACTGCAGGGGCTCACAGGAAGGACTCAGGTGGGCCTGAATGTTGTTCTGGGGGCGGGATGGGAAGGGAGTGGGTGCAGGAGAGAAGCTCTGGTGGTGAAGAGGGAACTGGGATGGGAGGTGCCAACTAGGGAGAAGCAAAGGGGGGCCCTGGGTGGCTGCTGTGCTGGAGGTAGCTCTGCCCACTCCCGCCAGGCGCTAATGCAGAGGATCAGCCGTGAAGGGCTAGGTCTGGGGCTGGGGGTCAGACCCCTGTGTCCCTCGGGGCCGTTGTCTGTTACGTGGGGTGGAGCTTGCAGAAAAGATGTGTTGGCACATTTCACGAGGAGGCTTTCTGGGGAGGAAGAGGGGCTGCGGTAGAAGGGATTCAGATAAGAATGGAAAGGAAGAGCCTCCACGCTAGAGAGGCAGCTGGTGGAGGCTAAGATTCTCTCCTGGAAGATCCTCTGGGAGGGGAGGCTGCCCTTTCCCAAAGGGCCTGGCAGGACTGGGCTGGGCTGGGCAGGGAACCTCCACTGTGACTGAGGAAGAAGCTGTGCAACACTGGCCAACTCAGTAAACCTCTGCGGGCCACGGAAAGTTATAAAAATGCCCGCTCTACTGACCTTAGTGGACTGTTGTGATGTTCCGTTGTGAAAGAGCTTTGTAAAATGTCAAGGGCACTTAAATGTGAAGGTGTAAGTCATTATCGCCAGAACCTCTTAGACTAGCGGTCCCCAACTGTGGCTGCACCCTACAATCTCTTGAGAAGCTTTTTTAAAAATGTTGCTCTTGGGGGCTTCCCTGGTGGCGCAGTGGGTCCGCCTGCTGATGCAGGGGGCGCGGGTTCGTGCCCCGGTCCGGGAAGATCCCCCATGCCGCGGAGCGGTTGGACCCGTGAGCCATGGCCGCTGAGCCTGCGCGTCCGGAGCCTGTGCTCTGCAACGCGAGAGGCCACAACAGGTGAAGGGACCGCGTACCGCAAAAAAAAAAAAAAATGTTGCTCTTGGACCCCATCCAAAATTAATGATTCAAATTGGGCTGGAGCAGGAAGGAGTTAAGACAGCAGAGGGGGCAGGAAGTGATACTTTTTAAAAAGATTCTCAGGTGATTCTGAAGCCCTGGAAAGGTGGAGACTCACCACCTAAGACCTCCCCAGGCTTCCTGAAGATTATCACGTAGTGCACACATATTAGAGAGGCTGATCCTCGGCTTCTCCCAGATCTCCTGCATCAGGCAATCTCTGTATTGAACATGCAATAAGGCAGCCTGGACCCTCATTCTGTGATAAGTCTGTCGATTCCCTCCTTCCCTGCAGGATGCATAATCACACCCGCGGGTATCACACTGCTCCAGACAGCGTGGGCGGAGCTGCTCTGGGAGGGGACGTGCCCTCCTCGAGGCATATGACATGTGTTTCTGGGACAGGGTCGTGCTAGACAGCACATCCCATCCCATTCCTGCTCCACTGGGATGACAACCCAATTATAACGTGACAAATTTCCCAGCCATAGAGGCTGGGAACCTTAAGGAAAGGAGGATACCATGATGAGTTATCCATAATAATAACACCCATTCGCAGGGTTTTATTGTTTTGTCAATAGATGTCAGGCTTTTCTGCTCCACACTCTCCCTGCTGGCTCTGTTCCATTCCTGAGATCATACAAGCGCGTGTGTGCGCACGTGCGCACACACACACACACACACACGCATACAAATGCACATAAATGCAGGGGTGAGGAGGATTCAAGGAGCGGGGGACTCACACTAGGCAACTGTGCTACTTGGGAACGTGGCTGGTGGAGAATCACGTGATGCAGATGACCTTAGGACCAATGGCTCTCTGGGGATTGTTCCCCATCTCACGGAGGCAGTATTAGCATCACGGCTGAGAGCAAGGATGCTGGAGCCAGGCTGCCTGGGGTGAAATCCCAACCCCCACTTTCTAGCCGTGTGATCCTGGACCAGTGGCTCCCCTGGGCTGGGGATGCTCACAGCGCTGCTGGGAGAGTAACTGAGTCGGTATACGCGAAGCTCATAGAAACGTGGCTGCACACACTACGCTGGGGAAGTGTTTGCTGCTCTTAATTATTGTTGTTTCTGTTGTTGTTCTATGATAGGTGAGGAAGCTGAGGCCAAGAAAATAATTTGCTCCATTTATTCATGCCGCTTGACCCTTGTAGGAACACAACCTAAGGAGACAGTCATAAATGTGAACACTTATCTATAGAGAGAATGTTCACTGTAGCATCATTTAGAACAAAAAGCTAGAAAACAACCTGAATGTCCCACAGTAAGGGATAGGTTACCAAAATGATGGTGCACCTATGTGACGGTTATATAATAATTGCATGAGAGGGACTTCCCTGGTGGCGCAGTGGTTAAGAATCTGCCTTCCAATGCAGGGAACACGGGTTCGAGCCCTGGTCTGGGAAGATCCTACATGCCACGGAGCAACTAAGCCCGTGCGTCACAACTACTGAGCCTGCGCTCTGGAGCCCGTGCTCCACAACAAGAGAAGCCACCACAATGAGAAGCCCACACACCACAACAAAGAGTAGCCCCCGCTCGCTGCAACTAGAGAAAGCCCACGTGCAGCAACGAAGACCCAATGCAGCCAAAAATAAATAAATAAATTTATTTAAAAAATAATTGCATGAGAAAATTAGAGACATAACATGGAGGTTTTTTTTTTAATGAAACACAAAATGGTCTCAACAGAGATACAGATGCAGAGACAGAGCTAGTCTGGAAGAAAAACCCAGTAAAATACCGACACTGAAAGTCTCTGGTTGTGGGATTAGGGGTACTTTCATTTCCTTCCTTATATTTTTCTGAATTGTACTAATTTTCCCTAATGAGCAGATACTACTTTTTTTTTTTTTTTTTTTTTTTTTTGCGGTACGTGGGCCTCTCACTGTTGTGGCCCCTCCCGTTGCAGAGCACAGGCTCCGGACGCGCAGGCTCAGCGGCCACGGCTCACGGGTCCAACCGCTCCGTGGCATGTGGGATCTTCCCGGACCGGGTCACGAACCCGTGTCCCCTGCATCGGCAGGCAGACTCTCAACCACTGCGCCACCAGGGAAGCCCCAGATACTACTTTTAAAGTCAGTAAATAAAATGTTTGTTTCAAGCCATCTGCTCAGGGTCAGACAGTATACTCGGAGCTCACATGGGCTTTCTCTATCCACGGCCAGGTTCTGCTGCTCTGTCAGGTGCACCAGCAGGAGGAAAGGAGACTAAATGGGTGAGGATGGTGAACAAACACCAAAAGGCACCAGGACCTGGTGCGCCCGTGCAGGACTGGGACCCGGCTCGGGGGGACCCTGGCCCCGATGTGCAGCCCCAGCTCCCGGGGCTGAGCTGGACAGGCGGAGCTGGACAGGCCTTACTACTTAGAACCCCTGCACAGTTCAGTGGGACCATCCCAGCATACAATCCAATGCCTGCCCTTGGTTTCCCAGAAGTGGAAAAAGCCAGCTTCTACTTTGAAGATACCAGAGAATTGTACCAACTTTTCTTTGCTTTGTCTTTTCTACGGGCTCCCTCTGCAGCTGGGGAGCCAGAGACCCAGAGGATATAGGTCAGCATCCCTGCTGGTCTGCATCCCCTGCTTTTCCATAACATAGAAGCATATCTCTGTGCCCAATGTTTTTCCAGTCATAACGCCAAGGTGCTTACGCAGCCAACACCGAGGAATGTTTATTTGATACTTTGAAATTTAAAAGATCTGGAAATCACTGAATAACTAAGATAGACTTCATCTAAGAAAAATAGGAAAGCAGGGAGGGAAGCAGGGAAGAGGGAGAGAGAAAAAGTAACAGAAAAGCAGAAGGAAGGGATTTATCATAATTGGTATCACATAAAAAATTAAGACATTGCTTTCAAAACTTTGCTATAACCTGCTCAGTATATATATATATATATATATATATATATATATATATATATA
>NW_020838027.1:4497183-4533907 GCF_003676395.1 Aethalodelphis obliquidens | reverse complement strand
TGGCCTCTCCCGTTGCGGAGCACAGGCTCCGGACGCACAGGCTCAGCGGCCATGGCTCACGGGCCCAGCCGCTCCGCGGCATGTGGGATCCTCCCGGACCGGGGCACGAACCCGTGTCCCCTGCATCGGCAGGCGGACTCTCAACCACTGCGCCACCAGGGAAGCCCTGCTCAGTATATTTTTAAGTGTTAAGTTCTGATCTTGTAAAATAAGAGACTGGAGTAGATAACCTCTGAAATTAAATAATTCCATATAAAGTTGAAATTTTAAGTTAACTCCAACTCTCTTTTGAAAAGATCACTCTGGTGGTAAAAGCCAAGCAATAAAGTTTGCCAAGGTATGGAGGGAACAGCTGTACATTTAATGGACAGGCTTGAGCAACCATAGAATTTTCAAGCAAAAGCTCAAAAATTGTCTAATGCAACCACCTTACTTATACAGATGAAGACACCAGGACACAGGATAATACCGACAGCTAATGCCAGCCCAGTGCCAGGCACACAACTTGCTCAGGGTCACAGCAAGTTAGTGACAGACCCAGAATTAAATGATGCCCGCCTTCCCCACAGTCCCACTGTGTCATCTCTCCCATCCCGCCTCTCCTGACACGGTGACAGGCATGGAAAACGCAGGGCTGCACCTGGCAGATTCAGCACCTCGAGAGCCAAAATGCAGTAAGAGAGGAAAATGGTAAAGCGCCTCTTAGAGTTCTCACTTTTGAACATACATTTTGAAAAATATACCCTACTTCTGCTAACAAACAAAAAGGCTCTTTCTTTCTCAGATCTGGTCAGCGATCCCCACCCTTTCTAATACCAGAGCATTCCTTTTCCCACCACTGCAGGAAGGAATTAGGATGGTAGGTAGTAGGCCACAAAATAGCTGAGGTGCATTTTTCTATAGACTAGGTATTCTCCTGTAAATTTAACTATATTTTGTTTTTTTGTTTTTTGTTTTTGCGGTACGCAGGCCTCTCACTGTTGTGGCCTCTCCCGTTGCGGAGCACAGGCTCCGGACGCGCAGGCTCAGCGGCCATGGCTCACGGGCCCAGCTGCTCCGCGGCACATGGGATCCTCCCGGACTGGGGCACGAACCCATGTCCCCTGCATCGGCAGGCGGACTCTCAACAACTGCGACACTAGGGAAGGCCCTATTGTGATTTTTTTAATGTGAAAAGGCCCCCTTCTATTGAAAACACCTCTGATAGGAAGTGACTCTATTATTTTTTTTATTTTATTTATTTTTGGTTGCATTGGGTCTTCATTGCTGTGCGCGGCATTTCTCTAGTTGTGGCGAGTGGGGGCTACTCTTTGTTGCGATGCGCAGGCTTCTTATTTTGGTGGCTTCTCTTGTTGTGGAGCACAGGCTCTAGGCTCAAGGGCTTCAGTAGTTGTGGCACGCGGGCTCACTAGTTGTGGCTCACAGGCTCTAGAGCGCAGCCTCAGTAGTTGTGGTGCACGGGCTCAGTTGCTCCGCGGCAAGTGGGATCTTCCCGGACCAAGGCTTGAACCCATGTCCCCTTCTTTGGCAGGCAGATTCTTAACCACTGTGCCACCAGGGAAGCCCCGAGTCTATTATTTTTATACGTGTGTGCATGCGCGCGCACACACACTCATGGCAAAAACAGCAACTTTTTAGAAGTGCATCTATTGGAAAAAGTGAGGCCGACAAGCATTAAGATGGAAGGCCATGATGGATTTCCTTTAAGCCTAACCTGATTTCATTTTTTCCACACTCCTGGAAATGGTAAATATTTGGGGGGAAGGGGAAGGAAAAGGGTTACAGCATCCTTTCAAACTTGGGTTTACAGCAGTGAAAGCTGTCCCCGGTGAAGGATGACCAGCGTGAAATCTACCCCTCTCTTGGAATCCTGAGGATTTGGGGCTGACGGTAACTCAGAATGCTTTTCAGACTCTCCACTTGAATTCTAGCCCTGAGATACTGTGATGAAATGATACACATAAAGCAATGAGAAGAGGAGAGACTTTCTTATCTGTCTCCCAAAGCGATAATGTTGGACATGATTCCAACTCTACAGTTATTTAACTTTCGGCTAGTAAATCTCCCAGACATGAGCTTTCCCCCGGGAGCTGAAACTCGCTGGGAAGAATCTCAGAAGAGGGGCAGGAAGGGATCTGGGGCTGACCGTGGGGTCATGATGTCGCAGACAGCTGACAGATGTAGAGCCCGTGCTGCGGGGCCTATGTTGACCCAGGAAAGCCACGTGGTCCCCCCTTAGGAATGCCTGCTCTCAATTCTCTCCAGTCCCAGCCAGCAGGCATGGGGGACGCCTAGTTATCTGACATCAGGAAGTCATCTTCAAATCGGAAATATCTAAACACTGCAGTTTGCCTTTTTCTCATTTTAGACGGAAATCCTTAATTGTTTCACACATCTCCCTGCTTACATAATTGGACAGAGCACATAACTTTTTTTTCTTCCAGATTGAATGATTTTATTGCAATAATTCTAACATCGGGTGCTGAGCGCCTACACAAGGGTGATGGTAGACAGCCCCAGGGGACAGAGGCGGTGTCGTATTTATACATTGCCTTAGTGTGTTCTTGATCGCTGCGAGGCCCCCTGCTCTCCTGCAGCCACTTGACTGTCTCTGTCTCGAGCTGTGACTGTCTCCTCTCCCGCTGCCAGCCCTCGCCTCCATCCCCACTGTCTACGTCTGACAGCCACCCTCCTCCCACCCCGACCTAACAGTCCGCTGTGACTCAGTCCAACGCGATCCCACAGGAGGGCTTCCGAGAGCGGCCACACGCGCCAGAGTCCACCGGTCACCAGATGAGGAAGGCCGGGTGCCACCTGTCCCTGCACGGGGCACCCGTTCCATCTCTGATGTTCCCGTCTGCGGTGGAAATGCACACATAGGGAGATGTCTTCCTCCTACAAGGAACCCAAGGCTGTGGGCACAGTGCAAGCGACAGGGGCCCCAGCCTCCGTGGGCACCTGGCAAGAGCACCCGGCCCTTCCAAAGGGACAGGACCAAGGAGACCAGACCTATTGTTTTCCAGAAGAAAACAGATATCCAGGTCTGCACGTGAAATCTCCCAACTTTCCTTGTATTTTGTTTTATTCTTTTATTCTTCCCACCTTTATGGAAATGTAATTGTCATGTCCAATATTTCTCAGTGTCTCATCATATTTGGCCCACACATTACCGGCGTAAGACATCTGGTCAGGAGTAACGTGCAGAGTCTCAGGTTAGGTGCTTTGTGACAGCTGTCTGGAATGCTGCACAGACATTTAGCATGACCCATCCTCTAAAGCAGAGAGCAGTCCTGCACGGGCCACAAGCTTTTTTCCCCCAGCACACCAGACTTTTGTCTCTTCCCAGAAATGCCAAACTGCCCTAAAGCAGCCGGCGAGCATCTGTCTGATTTATGGCTCAGCTACCACGGCCTCTGGAAACTTAGCTCTTCCTGCCCCTAGTCCTGTGATTTATAAGCGATCTGTAACCCAACGGTAACTTCTCTTTCTCTCCCAGGGCAACAAAAGGCAGAGAAGAGCCTAGAAGCGGATTTCTGTTTCCCAGGGCATCAGAAGTCAGCACTGCTGGGTAAGAGGCCAACCTTCTGTATTCCTTCCTTCCTCTATAAAATACAGAAGTCTCAAATAACCTCCAGCTTTCCTGGTTTCTAACCTAAGACAGTTTCCTGCAGCCCAGGCACTAAATTTAACAGAAAAAGTGAAGCCCTAAAAGGTTAAACTGCCCCCTGGAAAGTCAGGGGAGAGAGATGAAATTAAAACGCACTAATTCCATGTCCTCCTGGACAGCTCTGCTGAGGAGTTTGGTTGGGTAGGAAATGAATAAAGTTGTTTTTTTTTTTAATGTTTAAATAATCCTTAGGTTTCCATTTTCCATAGAAAAAGATACTTGCATTGGAGTCAGAAAACATTGAGCTCAGCTCTGCCCCGACTGCCTGTGTGACCATGGGTCAGTCATTCCTCTTGTCCACATCAGACCCCTCCTTCACGAAGGGGGGCATTTATGACCACTCCCAGCTCTCTCATCTGTCCATCTATGACCCTGGATACTGCTCTACCCAATATGCCGATGCTCATGGGATGGGGTTGAGTGAGACGCTGCATCGTATTTGGTTGGAAACCAACCAAAAAGATTACCGGTATATCCACCATATTCTTACAAGACATATTCAGATTACTTTCTCTATATTTAAGTGATGTCTTAAGTGTAATTTATTTAGAGATTCTGCTGTGAATCCTTTAGGAAAAGGGCCTTCTAGTTAAAAAGCGTGCTACCCTGAGTCTATTTTTATGTCATATTTCATTTCAATGTTGGTTTCAGAGAACAAAACTGCAGTCAACTGGGACCCCCTGTCTTTGAGGTGCAGGTGGCTGGTCACCCCAGGTTGGTGGTCAGTGTCGCTGAGGCCCCCTAGGCTGCCTGGCAGAGGGGAGAACGGGGCTCTGCTGAGAGTGTCTGGCCTGCTAAACCCTTTCCCTCGCAGCCTCACGACAACTAAGTGGGGCAAGTGGAATCTGCTTCCTTATTTTGCAGATGGCAAAGCAGAAGCTTGGAGAGGTTTAAACGAGGTGCAGCTAACAGACAGTGATTCAGACCCAAGTTCTCTGACTCCAAAAGCAAGGCAGCTCTGAATCCAGGATGGGGAAGGCAGTGTCGCATGGGACACTGTGGTGGCTGTGGGAATGAGCTGAGGGTGCATACGGCATTCTGGCCGGACTCAGGACCCCCAGTGCAGCAGCGGCCCTTCAGTCACAGTGGAAGCAAACGGAGACCCACAGGAGTCAGGGCAGCAGCGTCTTCCGACTCCGGGGTCTCCTGCCCTCTGCCTGAAAGGAAGAAAGGGCAGCTGGAAAACAGCCCAGGAATGTCAGCGGGTACCCCACCGGCAAAGGGGAAAGGGCGCAGTGGGACGTGAAAGAGGGATGCTGAGGGCGAGGACGGGGGAAGTGGGAGTTTGAAAGCCGCTAGAACAACGGATGAAAACTCTGAGCCGGGTCCAGCTTCTGGGTTCTGTCCCGAGGATTAACTGTGAGAGCCCGCATTTGTCCCAAGGAGGAGGACGTGAAGAAGCGTATGAGGAAGGCTGTAGGAGAGTGACCCACCGAGGTTGCTAAAACGTGCGGGGAGGAGAAGAGTGATGGAGTGAGGAAAGGCCCTCTAGAGAGATGTGGATGCAGCTCTGTGCCCTCAGAGCCCCAGAAAGAAAAGAGCATATGATGCTCACTGGTTTTCCATCAAAAAGACAAGCTGGCGTGTAAATGAAAGCCTATGGGGGACTTCCCTGGGAGTCCAGTGGTTAAGACTTCACGTTTCCAATGCAGGAGGCCCGGGTTCAATCCCTGGTCAGGGAACTAAGATCCCACATGTCGCACGGCGCGGCCAAAAAAACAACCAACCAACAACAAACAAACAAAAAACAGCCTATGTACACATTTAGGAACCACGAATTCATTCTCTCTTCTTGCTCAGTACCAATCAGACCCTCACTGCGTTCTGTTCATTACATCTCCCCTGAGGGCGATGGACCACAAGGAAGCCGGGTGCCCTTGAACCTGCCCTCTGCGCCTCAACTGTCTGATCTGCCAAAGAGGAAAACAATGCCTAGCCTTCCCACTGCATTTGGTTGTTGAAGGATAACAGCATTGATAATAATACCAACCTCTGGGTCGTGCTCACATATGGCTGCCTATCACACTGTGTACATAGTGTCACATGGTGTCACAGATTACATAACATTGTACCTAAACTACCTCATCTAACCCTCAAAACAGCCCTGTGAGACTGGCCCCGTTATGCCCCCGTTTTACAGAGAGGGAAACTGAGGCACAGAAGGTTTCAGAACTTGGTCTACATCACCCAGCAGGTGAGTGGCAGAGGTGGGATTTGAACCCAGACGATCTGGCTCCAGAGTCCAGGCTCCCAACCTCTGTTACACGACACGACGTCTGAAAGGACTGAACGTGTTCGAGATGCTTTTTTAAATGAATGGCGCCATTCTCATTCCTGTTAGGACCACTCCCACGGGAGAGGATGGATTCCCCGGTGGAGGCGGTACCACAGCCTCAGATCCACAACGTCACCGGACAGTGCCAGCCCCCGGGAAGAGAAAGAAGGCGTGGTCCCGGCCCCCGGCCCCTCCTGGCCACGGGACTGTCTTCCTTTATTTATTTTTTTTTTTTTTCCCAAAGCACAATGTCTCTGCTGCCAAGAGCGGGTTTGTCTGTCTCCTGGAAACCGCGGTTGTCAAGTCCTCGAAGCAAGAGCAAGCGTGTCAAAAATAGCAGGGCCACAGACGGCGCGGCTGCAGCTCCTTTGACATGCTGGTTTCACTCTCGCCAAAGAGCCGGGGTCTGTCTGCGTTCCCTGCACCTGTGACAGAGGCTGCTTAAGGCTCCGGGATTTTTCTAGGGCCGGGCAAAGAGTGTCCGCCAGGCGCGGGACAGACTAAAGGAAAAGCCCCTCCCCGGTAACAAGGGTGAGGTCGGAGCTGTGCTCAAAAAGAAGAAAAAATTGTCCCAGATAAACCATAATGGAAAAGAATATGAAAAAGAATATATATGTATAACTGACTCACTTTGCTGTGCAGCAGAAATGGACACAACATGGTAAAGCAACTCTACTTCAATAAAATCCATTTTAAAGAAATTGTCGTAAACCCCATCAGGGCTAGGCCCCCAATAGGTTAGGTGACAGCCAAGGTGCGACCAGTCTTGAGGGCACTGACTATGGTGTCTGCCTCTTCTTTCTCTCTTGTTCTGGGAACGAGCAGTCACTTGTTTTGGATAACCTTTCCCAAGGGCTCACTGAGAGGTTTCCACTCCTTCTTTAGGGAAGCAAGGGGATGAGGACCAAAGATAACTAATGAGGACCTGCTGCACAGCACGGGAAGCTCTACTCAGTACTCTGTGATCACCTATATGGGAAAAGAATCTAAAAAAGAGTGGATCTATGTATATGTATAACTGATTCACTTCGCTGTACACCTGAAACTAACACAACATTGTAAATCAACTATACTCCAATAAAAATTTTTAAAAATATATGGGACCGAGGGGTGGTATGAATGCCTTTCTCTAGGAGTTCAGAGCAAAAGGAAGGGAAGGAAATGACCCTCTCCAACCCCACAAGGACCTCGAGCCCAGAACAGGAGAGCGGTTCATCGGGGAGACACGGTAACACGAGAACTGAGAGCCCATCTGTCCTCATCCCCAGTGGTCTGCATCCAGAGGTTCCCTTTCCCGAAAAGCCCTAGGCTCCAGTCTTATTGTTGTCCAAGAGAGCCGCGCACCCCGGGAAGCCCGGAGTCAAGTGGGATGGAGAGAGGAAATCTTTTGGTTTAAAGAATGGATTTCTTTTCCTTCCCTAAGTGACCTTGACAAGCTAGAATTAGACCAAACTTTGCTTCCCGGGGCCATAACGGACAGTCAAAGCCAATCAGAGCCGGCCCGGAGGTCCCAGCCAGATTGTCCCGGGAGGACGGTGTCCTCTGGAAATGTATCTTGGCATTTATGGAGAGATGCCGGGGGACAAAACACTGCCAAAAGCGAGGGCTCAGCCAGGGGAGAGAAGGCATGATAAACAGCAGGACCGGAAGGTGTCATGTGAGGAAAAGCAGGGCAGGGGTTGGGGGTCGTGGTGAAGGAAGGGATTGGCGAGCGGAAGGCAAGTAGGAGCAAGAGAGGAACGACAGGGACTTCCCGGGTGGGCCAGTGGCTAAGACTCAGCGCTCCCAACGCAGGGGGCCCGGGTTCGATCCCCGGTCAGTGAACTAGATCCCACATGCTGCAACTAAGACCTGGCTCCGCCAAATAAATAAATAAATATTTTTTTAAAAAAAGAGAGAGAGAGAGAGCGAGGAATGACATCCAATGAGCGTTCTTGGAGGAGGACGACCTAAGGGAAGACTCTCACCCCTACTTCTTCTGTTTCCTGGAAGCACCACAGCCTGCGGGGCCCCATCAGCAGCTGGAGGGTAGGGACCCGGCCAGGAGAAAAACACCTTGACGCCTGTGTAATTTCTTAAGGAATTCTGAGTTTCCAGGTACAGAGGTAAGGTGGCGGTTTCTGCCTTTGGTTCAGTACATGCTAACCAGGCTCTGTAAGGACCAGGAATGGCTTGGCCTGTCTTCAGAGCCAAAAGAAAGGGGCATGTCAGTCCCACAAAGGTTTCATTGTCAAAATTCAGAACAAAAGAAAACAAACAGCTCTTGGCACTGGAAGGGAGGAGCAGGCAGCAACTGTATGAAAGTTCTAAAGTGTCCCCGTGTGGCAGAGAAAAAAAACTGTCCTTCCATCCTGAATACGCAGGCTGGTCCATCTTTAGAGAGGCCTAACCTCTAGATTTTTAAAACCAAAGCATCTCCCAGACAAGAGGTGAAACTCTGAGGTTATTAGTCTCACGTCACTTTTTTTTTTAACAATTCAGTGACTTTTTTGGGTTGCCTTATAGAGCTGTACAACTGTCACCACAATCCTCCTTTAGAAAATGTCCCTTACCCTCCAAAAGCCGCCTGATATCCTGATGCAGGTGGGACTCAGCCTACACGACCTCCAGCAAGGAGATGCACAAGCTTCCCTCTGGACCGGTTGGTAAATCTTAACCCATCATGCCAAGGAGTGTCCCCCGCACCTTGCACCACTGACATTTATGTCCTTTGCTTTTCTTCTGCCTTCAGGGGACAAGAGAGACAGCTCTGAGACCCTTCGAGTGAATTAAGGGCAGTCAGAAGGTCGCCCTTGAATGAAGACTTTTTCTAGTCTAATTCCACGCTATGCCTTCCTCCTAAGCCCTCTTTTCTGTGTTTATTTCACTGTTTCCACTGTGCCATTGTCTTGAACCTTTCTGTAAGCTCCTTAAGGTTGGGGGACCCTGAGGTGAGCATAGTCCTGTGCTACACAAAGTATTTCTCTGAAAGGTATTGCTAACAGGTTCCTTCTCTCTCTCTCTCCTTCTCTATTTTATCCTTGCAGATTCAAGAAATTTTGTCCGAGACATCTTCTAAACCCACAGCAATCCCCCCTTGCTCCAGAAGCTCGGGACTCTGCCCACAGAGGTGAGTACCCTAGGAAAGGATGCTGTAGCAAGATGACAGGAAAAAGGGGGTCCTCCAGCTGGAGAACAACCTTCTGAGCAAACACCCTAGGTCACAGCCGTCCTAGAGTCCAACGAGCAACCTCAAGGGAAATGCCCAAGGTGCTCCCAGCCCCTGAGAATGTAAGAGAGAGACAGAGAGAAAGATACACAGAGGAGGCAGAAGAAGTTCAAACAGCAGATGGGGGAAAATCAGAGATGTGAGAACGAAACACGAGGCAGAGAAAGTGACACTGAATAGAAGAAGGAAGGGGAAAGTACAGAGAAAAGGGGGTGATTAGAAGGGGATGTGGGGGTACTTCCCTGGTGGTCCAGTGGGTAAGACTCTATGCTTCCAGGGCAGGAGGTCTGGGTTCAATCCCTGGTCGGGGAACTAGATCCCACACACGTGCCGCAACGAAGACCCGGCGCGGCCAAAATAAATACAAAAATTATATATACATATATATACATATATATATGAAGGGGAGGAAGGAGGGAGGTACGAGTGTGGGGACAGAAACAGAGAAGGAGAGTAAAGTACATGCAGACAAAAACACACAGAGAGCCAGGTAGCCGCTGAGGAAAGGAAACCAAAGCCTCCCCCTCCCCCAGACACACCCTCTCCCGCCCTCTCTCTGGCGCTTCCCACCCCTGTTCTCATTTGGCCTGAAGGATATTCCCCAGCAGGAGAACCTACCTCGGGTGCAAAGACGGCCAGCTGTCCCCTTCTCTCCTGGGGCCGATCTGGCAGGAGTCACCTCCCACGTCTCAGCTGAGCTTCACAGATCCAGGAAGACCTCTGGGCGCTCCTGTGGGCCCGAGTCAGGCGTAACGATGACCTGAACCCCTCTGCTGGCAGCTGCGAAATCGCCACCCCAGCTGTCACAGCCACACCGGGCGCAGATCGTCGCGGCGCTCAGGGAGCAAAATCCACGTCAAGAGGCTCAGAGTCAGAGGGGGTCACTTGGCAGAATCCTTCACAGGAACTAGGTCAGGTCACCGCCTCTCAGTTTTTCTTCGACATCTTAAGATGAACCACCTATGAGATTCCTCCCAAGAGCTAGACTGTTCCTTGGGAAGCAGAAGCATCATTTCTCTGTCTCTCTCAGAGCTGGGAGGAGCCTCTCTCTGAGGACGTGAGTGCCCCGCAGTGCTTTTATGGACTAAAACTAGTATGACCCTTGGCGAGGCCCAGCTTGACTACCTCGGGAGAAGCTAGTCCCCTCCAAGGCCATTTCAAAAACAATAATATGGACATTGCTTTCACCGGCAGTTGCTTGGCATTCAAGTTTCTGAAGACTCAGGGGTGGGATGAGGCAGCTTCAGTGACTGGGTGGGGAAGCCAGGAAGAAAGGTCCAGATAGGAAGCTTTGGGGACCCGCTTCCCCTTCATTTTCCGAAGGTCACGCATCCCTGTCCTAGCCCTACCAGCCCCTAAAGCCATATGTGAGAGGCGTCCCCCTTTCAGAAGCTGGGAATACGTAGTCTCCTGTTCTCCCTGGCTGCCCAAATCAGAAGATAGAGAGAACAGTCTGGAAGGTTGCTACGGCAACCAGAGTCCCTGGAGAGCCCAGCTCTCCATAAACCCTTTACTTTCGGGCATGCTCTGACTTGAAAAGGAAATGGTGATGAGGATGACACACACACACATACAGAGACACATGCATACGTGTTCCAACATTACCCTCGCCGGGAGCATCGCTTTTGCCTCTGCGTGGGCCTCCTCTTTCCCCCGAATTGCCAGGAGTAATATTCCAGAAGACATTTGGAAACCTGGCATTCTATGGGCTCAGAGCAAGTGTCTGAATCATGAGCATCTCCTCCTGCATTTCAGGTTTGGAGAAGCCAAGCTCCCAATCAGGATGATGGTGTCTGGCCCCAAAAGGATCCCACTGGATCGCTCCAAAGAGAGCATCCTCCTGGCCAAAAGGTAAGAAGAAAGACCAAGGCCCAGTCTGAGAGGCTAGGGAGGGATTTAAAGAGCTAATGGCCCAGAATGGCCTGTGCATGGGCTCTGGATCCAAGGCAGGAACTCTCAGGGGAGGCCTTGCCTGTGGGGGATGGGGAAACGTGGTAATGAACTAGAAACCATTACGGAAGTTCACACATTTGCATAGCGTCATCCCCAGCCTCCCAGATGAGTTCACGGGGCCGTTCCCCATGAGGTGGGGGTGGGGGGAAGACATGAATGTTCCCATTGAATGGGTGGGGAGACTGAGGCACAAAGAGGGACTGTGGCACCCAAGTTACCCTGTAAAGTGTGGCAACATCCGGACAGTGTCTCTCAAGAAAACCCTCAAGAGGCTGTCTGTCCCTCATAAGTTTGCTCTTTGAGAAAAGATTTTTTAAAAAATTCTTATCAAGGAGCCGTAAAGCCTAGTTTATAAAATTAAAAACTCATTAACAGTCCTTCCGGTTTCTGAACTGTACCCAGGAGAGCTCAGAACAGTGCATCACAGTTGATCAAGGCAACAAATGAATGACGATGTGATGAGGGGACAGAAACAGGGGTTCACAACGGAAGAAGATGACTTGGTCTAAGTGGCACCTTACCAGTGAGAGCTGTGGGCTGCAGCTCCAGGGCCAGAGCAGGAGAATGTTTGCTTGACTCAGCAGAAACCTCTAACAGTGAGGCTGTCAGCAAAGGAATAATGCTTCTTCCTTACTCTAAACCACCTGTCTCATTGCCCACGAAATGGAAAGGAAAAAAAAAAAGCCCACGCTAGCATCCAATGTGTGCTGCTACCTGTCTGTGGGTTTAGGCTGGAGTCTGCTTTAGAAAGCCTTCAACAGCAATCCTAAGTCAGACTCCCAGGAAGAAGGGTGGAGGACTAGAGAGGGTCGGGGGAAGTGAGGGAGAGAAATCTGCTGTCTGCAGAAGACTCCTCTGCCCCCCTAGACGGTACTGTCTCCGTGGCGCCTCTCTTCTGATGAGCGGTCAAGCCAGGTGCTTGATTATATCCGGCCATTTCTCCCAGCTCTGTGGGTTCCCCTTTGCCAGTTCCTCTGCACAGGAAGAGTATTTGGCTCTGAGAAGGAGCCTTCCTGGAAGCTCGAGAGGGTCAAGGGATCAGAGTGGGGAGAACGAGGTGCAGACCAAAGACTGATGTGTCTACCGTGCCAGCTCGCACCTGGAAGAATCCATTGGCCCCTTTGGTCCAGGACTGACTCTCACATCCTCCAAATGGCCCAGTGTAATTGTAGTTTCTCTAATTCCATCCAAGATTAGAGATGTATAGCGTAGTATCAGGCTGGGCAGCTGAAGGCTCTCCCAGGGGTCCCCTTCAGGAGGAGCAGCCGGTGTTACAGGGCGCTGGAGGAAAACAAAGGAGGAGTACTGTTTCTGTCCACCCGTTTCTGCCAGTTACCACGTGGCCAGAAGCTAAGACTGGTGCATGCCCCAAAGCCACAGACGCTAAGGAGAAAAAGGACCCAGGTGTGCCTGGTTTCCATCTTGTCAACATCGCTCTTCCTAGAGATATTACAAGTCCCAGACATGAAAAATCAGAGTCTTGAGGGACGAAGGTCAGATGGAAATCTCATCCATGTGACAGAAGATGGGCACGAATAGGTGGCACCGTTAGAGTTTGGAAAATGCCACTTAGATGGAGAAACCTTGGATGCTGCAGGGGTCAAGTAACAAGATTGAGAGTCCAGGTGTGTGGTCCTGGCGCCAGCCACTGGGTGTGGGGGTGGTGGGGGGAGTCAGGAAGTCACCTGGAGCTGGGGTGCGAGTAGTGGAGAATGACAAGGAGCCCTAAGGGATCGTTTGTTCAGTGTCCTTCCTTCCGTGCAGGCCCGGCCTGCATCCGTCAAACTTCGGTGAGCATCCTCTTCTCTGCATATGCCCGATGTGGAGTGGGAAAGTAGCTGGGTCTCCGCTCCCGGGTGGCCTCCGAGAATTCAGGCTTGCCAAGTCCGTTGTCGGCTGCCTTCAGGTCCGGGGCAGGCTGCCCACAAGTGACGTGGGTGTACTGGCCTTGTTCTTCCTGCTCGGTCTCCCGGTGGTAGAAGTAGTTGAAGTTGGAGACGATGACGGGCACGGGCAGGGCGATGGTAAGGACCCCGGCGATGGCACACAGCGAGCCCACGATCTTGCCCCCCACCGTCATGGGGTACATGTCCCCGTAACCTACTGTGGTCATGGTGACCACGGCCCACCAGAAGGCATCCGGGATGCTGGGAAAGAGCGAATCGTCATCATCAGCCTCTGCGAAGTAGACGGCGCTGGAGAAGAGGATGACTCCGATGAACAGGAAGAAGATGAGCAGACCCAGCTCCCGCATGGACGCCTGCAGGGTCTTGCCCAGGATCTGCAGCCCCTTGGAGTGGCGGGACAGCTTGAAGATGCGGAACACCCGGACCAGGCGGATCACTCTGAGGATGGCCAGGGACATGGCCTGCTGCCCGTTCTGGCCGCCGCCTCCACTGGCGGACTGCTGTCCCTGCTGCTGCACCAGCTCGGTGCCCAGGGTGATGAAGTAGGGGAAGATGGCCACCAAGTCGATGATGTTCATGATGTTGCGGAAGAAGGCTGGCTTGCTGGGGCAGGCGGAGAAGCGCACCAGCAGCTCGAAGGTGAACCAGACAATGCACAGCGTCTCCACCAGAAAAAAGGGGTCGGTGAAGAAGGAGCCCCCAAGGGTACTTAGTGGGGATGAGCCCCCTGCCATCATTCCCCCCGCGGTGATGCCAGGATGAAACGTATAGGAATCGTCTTCATCCTCTTCTTCCTCCTGGCTGCCCCTGGACACCGGGGAGACACCACCACCATTGCTTCCACCTCGACCATCTGCGCGGAACTGCGGCAGCGTCTCCAGACAAAAGATGACGATGGAGATGAGGATGACCAGCACCGAGACGATGGCGATGCCCCGGGCGGGCCCCGAGCTCTCCGGGTACTCGAAGAGCAGCCACACCTGGCGCTGGAAGGGCTGGGAGGGCAGTGGCTTCTCGTCCACGCCACCCTCGGGCAGGCAGCCCTCGTCCTCGCGGAAGGCAGCCAGGGCCTCGTCCCCGAGCTGGTAGAAGCGGATCTCCTCCAGGAAGATGTCCAGCGGCACGTTGACCGGCCTCCGCAGCCGGCCCCCCGACTGGTAGTAGTAGAGGATGGCGTCGAAGCTGGGCCGGTTGCGGTCGAAGAAGTACTCGTTCCTCAGCGGGTCGAAGAAGCGGACACGGCGGCCGGGGTCCCCCAGGAGCGTGTCGGGGAACAGCGACAGGGTGCGCAGCTGCGTCTCGAAGCGCAGCCCGGAGATGTTGATGACCAGCCGCTCGCTACTACAGCAGCCGCCGCCGCCGCCGCCGGCCTCCGGGAAGTCTCCGGCATCCTGTTGCTCCCCCTCCGGCCCACGGGCCTCCCCCGGCGCCGCCAACGTAAGGGATTTCTCCGATCGCATGTCCCCTCCGCGGTGCGCTCCCCGCCACTAGGACGGCGCCCACGACACGACCTCCCGGGCGCGGCGCCGCCTCCCAGCTCTCGGCGGCGCCTTCTTTTCGGGGTGGGGCTCGCGGTACGACCGACGTCGGGTCCCTAAGCCCCGAAGCCCTGGTCTTCACCGGGCTAGGTCTGGAGAGGTGACCTGGGCGCGGAGGGTTCGGCTCCGCGCCCCCAGTTATCCGCGCCCGATGCTAGATACAGCTTGTGGTACCTGGAACCGCAGCCTGGCGCGTGTGCAGCTGGACGCCAGGAAAGAAGCGTGGCTTCGCGCCCCCGCCCTCACCAGACTGGGCTCCGGGACGCGGGGGTCCGCCCTCCAGACCGGTCAGCACGTCCCAGCTCCCGCGGCGCTCCTCCAGCAGCTCCAGACCCCCGGCCGCCGCTGGGACCCGAGCGCCAGATGCGCCTCCCTCCGGCTCGGCCAAGACGCCTGGCGGGGCTCGGCCTCCGCCCTACGGCCACCGCGGGCTCCACTGGCCAAGGTCGCCGTTCCCGCCGCCGCGGCCGCCACCGCCTCCCTCCGAGCCGCGCCGCTGGCCTGCGAGAGGGCCCTGGGGCCGCCCCGGCGCCGGGGCGCGCGGACCCACCTCCCCAGCCCTTGTGCCTTCGCTGCAGCCGCGGCAGCTGCAGCGGCTCGGCTCTCCGCTCTGCCCTTCCTTCCCAACACACTCTCTCCAAGTGACGTGGCAGGCCCCGCCTGCTGCCCCCTCCCACCCCACTCGCGCATCACACCCCTTGCCCGGCCAGGGGCCGCGCGAGCCAGGGCGCGGCGAGCGGACGCACCCTCACCTCTCCAGTAATCTTTCCCGCGCTCTCCTGACACGCCTCTCCCTCCCGCACGTCCACATCCACGGCCCTCTAAACAGGCGCAGGTACCCTAATGCCACACCCCCCGCCCTGGCAAGTCGCTCTTCTCTTTTCGGTTTAGGGAGCTGACCTGCGCAGTGCATCTCATCAATAAGAAAACACCCCTCACCGCCCCCCCCCCGCGCCCCATGGCACAGAGTTCTGTGCCTCCACTCACCCAGAAATTTAATGAAAGAAATCAAATTATATTTTGTCCTTCTGTATTTACGAAGACCTATTTGCCAGCTTCTCCAATCTCTACTTAAAAAAAAAAAAAAATTGAGGAAGCATGTTTTGATGTCTTGAGAGCTTCCAATTTAAATTGTACTCCAATGTCAGTCCCCAGAGAATCCCATACCTCCCTTTGCAAACCCGGGAGGGCGAGGCCGCCATTCTCCCAGGATTGCAAAGTGATAGCAGGGAAAAGGGTAGGAAGTCGCTGGTTGCCTTTTCCAACAGAAGTTTTCTAAGGGAGTCCTGGGAGTTTGGGCAGCAGCCCCAGTGAAGAAAGAACCAGAAGATGGTGGCATCTCAGAGGTAGCATAGCCCAGGGAAGTGCATCCTGGAATTCATAATCTCCCAGCCTCCCTGGGAAGGAATCCGGAGTGAATGAGAAAAGGGGGAAGAGGGGAGTGGAAAGGGCATGTTGATTAAACTAACAGCTGCACTTCCTGAGCACTTAATATGTACCGGCCACCTTCCAGGTGCTTCACCTGCACCACCTCACTCCCTCTTCACAATCCTATGGGAAAGATGGCCTCTGCTCCTCAGTACTGTTACAGCGAAGACCCACCTGGCAGGATTTGGGTAGGGACCCAAGTTTGCTGTAGAGACTCTTTTCCTAACTCTCCAGGAGGGAGAAGGTAAGAATGGTTTTCCATCCATTTCTACCAGAGGCCCTATCGTCTTCCATCGCTGGATCACACAGGTTGGGGTCTGCTGGGGGAGTTTTGGTCTGATCTTTTCACACTGCCACTGCCAGGTAGGGTTGACGTTTGCTTCTCTGTGCTTCATTTTCCCCCTTTTGGGGTGGCTGTGGACAAAACAGGTTGCTGACGATCAGAAGGTGTTCGTGTGTAGCTTCTTGTGCTCTTAGATCATTGGTAAGAGCTCATGGACAATACCGATGGAAATGATACATAAAGATACTCTCAAACGACAAGATTCCTGTGAGAGTTCTTTGTATTGCATGGAGTGTTTTAAAACCACAGTGATTCACTCCCAGCGCGGTGGGGGCGGGGGGTGGGCGGGAGATGGGGAGGAGGGAACTAAGTGTCCTGGATGTTTAGGGCAGAGGTCAAGTGGTGAGTGGGTAGGAGACAGGCTGCCACATCACCGCTTCACTCTCCAGTCTGGTCCCTCACCAGACCTGCAGGGCAATCGTTCTTCCGCTTCTTTTCTTTGCTTATCCTGTCCATTTCCACTCCCTCCTCTCAGCTTGCATGTTTCAGTGAATGGCGAGAGAGCAAGTGTACCCAGTCACTCGGTCAATATTTTTCCTATTCACAGGCTCTGTAATTAATCAACTTAAACTTTGCACTATTAAGTTGCTCCGTTAAAAAAAAAAAAAAGAAATATTTTAAGGAAAGAAAGGGAACCTAAAAAACCTATAGGTTTTTAAAGAACCTATTTCTTAAAAAAAGAAATATTTTAAGGAAAGAAAGGGAACCTACACATACGCTGTGTTATATGATATAAGTATATCATATATTATATGATATACTTATATCATATAACGTAAGTATTATATAACATAGAAGATACTCTTTTTTACCCATGTCCAATTATCTGTAATTCTTTTCCGGGTGGTAAATTGACTCACTCATGATCCCTTTTGTCGTCTTTGGTGGTCAGTTTTTACAGTGAAATATCCATTCGCATGTTTGTTTTCATCATTGCCATTTTTATCCACGAGGTTATCAACTAGGTCAGTAACTCTTCCAAACAAATCTTGGAGAAACGTGGGAAGGAACCTGCATTCTGCCAGGAGGGTGCACAGTCTAACGTGGTGGAAGGAATAGCCCTTTGAATACCACTTGGGTTAAGGCTGCCAAGCTACAGGCAGAGCTGATGCTCCGTGGTTACTTTGACATGCACCCCACAAGGCTCTGCCCCAAGACAGGTTTCACTGTGCACGAGGAGTTTCCCCTGGAGGGAAAACCCATTAGCAAGTTCATGAATCAGAGTTCTGTTTTTAGTTCTTTTGTGAAAGAGACTCGTTTCTTAGCTTTAGAAAAGCCCTTTTTTCTAGATCTTTCCTCTCAAGCAAATATTAAGGGTGAGTAAGATCACACCTTTGGAAGTGCCAGTTCCTGTGTGAAGGAAGCATAACCCCATCCACAGACGGCAAGGCCACCTCCAGTGACCGGCGAACGCTTCCCCGGAGTTCACTGAGCCCCAATTTCATGAAACCATAGGCTTTTCTAATTGTATCTAAACCCACACATTTTCGCTAATGGTAGGAACCATTCATTTATTTAACAAGCTTTCATTGAGAAGCTACTGGCTGCCCACCATGTGCCAGGTGCTGGGGATTTAGAAGTGATCTGGACAACCCACCCGCTCTTATGAGCTTACATTTTCGTGCAATAAGTACATGACATTCTAGATAGAAAATGTTAACAGTAAACAATAAAGAAGATATTTACATATTGTAGTAAATGCTCTGATGAAAATAAATGGGATGCTGAGTCAGAAATGAACCTGGGGATTCTGCTTTGAAGAGGGTGGTTGGGAAATTTCCCTCTGAAGAGGTAATATTTCAACTGAGAAGTCAAAGATGAGAATAAGCCAGACTTGCTAGAAGCAGGGAAGAGCATTCCGGGCAGACAAGTTCAAAAGCTCTGAGCTAGACAGGTCATGGATGTTCAAGTGATAACAAAAGCCATGTGCTGGGAGGAGAATGGGCAGCAGGGAGAGATGTACAAGATGAGGCTGAAGAAGGAGCGAGGGGTAGGTCTTACAGGGGGCGGTGTTCAGGTGTTATCTTAGGATGTTGGTTGTGAAGCCAATGACGGCTCTCAAGAGGAGAAGAGACATGACATGATTTACATAGAGGCTGTGGGGGAATGAATTACAAAGCCACAAAAGAAACAATCGGGGGACCAGGAAATTGCAGTGATTTGGGGAAAAGATGATGGTGACTTGGACTAGAGAAAAGGTAAAGTGTATAGAGATACAGAGGGAGGGGGTGGGGTTGGGGAGATGTTTAGGAGATAGAATTAGCGGGAACTGGTGACGGACAGGACGTGAGAAGTAAACAGTGGATGCCAGGTTTGGGATTTGAGCAACCAGGTGTGTTGGTGGTACCATTTATTGAGAAGGGGAAGATGAGAGACTAAACAGCTTGGGATCAATCAAGACCCATATCGTTTTTAGACGTGTTCACTTGGAGAGGCAAATGACGCGTGTGGACGAAGACGTCAAGGAGGCGCTTGTTTATCCACGTCTAGAATATGGTAGAGAAATGTATGATTTACGAATTTAAAATATTTAGAAGTATTTAAACCCCTGGCATTAACGTCTCCTAGAGAATCAGGATATGAACGATGAAGAGACACGTAATCAGGACCAAGTCCTTCACAGCAGTCTACAAGTTACCATTCAAGTTCAGGAAGAAGAGGAACCAGCAAAGAAGACCAAGGGGTTTTCAGTGGAAAGGCAAGGAAACCAAGAGAAAGGATTGCCCTGGAAACCAACAACTGGGACCAGACCCCAGGGGTCCCATCCTCCCACACCCATGCAGACCTTCCAGCTGAAAACATATCTACGTCAAATTAGGAGCGCATGGTGGGAATAAAATGGTACCAATAGGGAGGAACCACCTAAAAATGGACGTATGTGCCAAGATGAGCAGATAAAATGTGGCAGATAATTTGACAACCGTTTACATTTTTATCTTTGCCTTAACATGTACTTACCCCAGGTATATAAATGATCATTCTCCTCGATTTCACAGGTTTCTTTGATGCCATTTTCTACTTTGCTCTGTGTATGCGTGTATGTGCTTATCATCACCCCAGGAATAAGATCCTTGAAGTTTTCCTTTGGGGAGACTTAGCCTTGTTTCTCTGAGTAATCTCTGCGAATGGTCCTTCTCACTGCCCTGTCTCTCACAGACACCTGTGGAAGGAAGGAATGGTAAGTGGTCAGCTTCCTCAGTTCCTACCTGTGCACAAGTATGTATGGATACACACATCCTCCCTAAGAAGAATCACTCCCCTCTCTAGGTTTCCACTGCAGATGGTTTGGGAAAGGGATGATGAGTCAGACCATGTGTCTCATGACCATTTCCCTCCCTCTGGGCTTTCCCTGGGACTGAAGTGACAAGGGGAAGGACAAATGTAAACACGTATCTTGTAGATAAGCATCAGTTATAATTAGCTGCTTAGCCAGTTTTTGATGATGATGATGATTGTGATGGTGATGAACTCAGCTACAAAGTGTGATGGAGATAATGATGCTCCAGGATCCACTAGAGGAAAATCTAACAGATTTCAGTTGAGTGAAGCTGTATATTGGGAAAAGAATGCATTAGACATCTGTGTCTTGCAAATCATCAGCCCTAGGAAATGACTAACCGTGCCAAACATAAATCTATAAAGAACGTTTGGGACTTCTCTGGTGGTCCAGTGGTAAAAAATTCACCTTCCAATGCAGGGGACCGGGGTTTGATCCCTGGTTGGGGAGCTAAGATCCCACATGCCACGGGGCAACTAAGCCCGTGTGCCACAACTGCTGAGCTCATGCGCCTCAAGGAGAGAGCCCGCATGCTGCAAACTACAGAGCCCACCTGCCCTGGAGCCCACACACCACAACTAGAGAGAAAACCCGCACACCGCAACTAGAGAGAAGCCCGCGAGCTGCAATGGAAGATCCCACATGTCGCAGCTAAGACCCGACGCAGCCAAAAAAAAAGAAGAAGAAAGAATGTTTTACCAGTCAAGGAGGATCCAAGAGCACATGTTAGTATTACAGGTTTGCAGCTGCTTCTTCATCCCATTCCCCTACTGTGGCATCATTAGTGCTATTTTCCAAATGTCTCCAGCTCTCTCCCTTTCAGGAAGGTGGGGAACTGTACACTCTAGCTCAATTGTGGTTGGACCAGTCCAGTAGTTCTAACCCATGAGTTGTAAGCAGAAGTGATGTGTGTCATTTCTGGACCCAAATATTTAATTAAAGCCTCTAGAGCTTTCTTTATCCCAGCCATAATGGCCATAATCACCCATGATGTTGGCTGCCCTGGCAGAGTGAGGTGGGTTCCAGAGTGAGGTGACGTGGGATAGGACCCCCAGACAAAGCAACAGGAACGTAGCATGAGTAAGAAAAAAATCTTCTGTCGTTCTAATTCTCTGATACTTGGGGATGGATTTGTTACCGTGGCATAATCTAGTCTATCCAAACTGATCCACAATGATACCCAGAATCGAGAAGATGCTGTAACCAAAAGCTAAAATTTGTGTCATTGGTTCAGGGGCCAGATGATGGGCAGTAAAGACACTTTACTGGAGGCTGTTATGGACTATCTATGTCCTGAGTGGCAAAATATTTGAAAAATTGTTGCCTGTGATAACTTAGAAGGCAGATAGCGTACCTAAAGACTGACACATCTATGAAGAGGTTAGAAAACAGACTGTCAGTATCACAGGGTGGCTACCATTGGCAAGCAGAGCTGAAATGGACAAGAGGGAGTCCAGAGATGTGGGGATCTTCAGGGCTGGCAGAGGCAACAGCTGCTATTCCCAATCAGATGTAAACAAAAATTGAAAGACCTCTGTGGCAGAAGGGCTGATTAGGACTCAGCCTTGCTTCGTGGAACAAATCTACCGTAGAGCAGTCATGCCCATTGTTAATACCTCTGAAGGAAATAAGGTGTTTTACAAAAACCTAATTAAAGTTGTGACTCCCAAAAACATTATTATTTGAATTAAACAAAGTGGCTTGTGGGGAGGGGAAGAAACTAGAGATGTGTAACCTCCCACAGAAAACTAATAGGCTCAAATTATCCACTGTTAGGTTGATCTCAGGAAGAACCATGGGTGTGGTTACTGACTAGGGGCACAGAGAGCTGCCTGGACAGATAGAAGAAAGTCTAAGATGATTTACATCGGTCATACCGCCAAAGGAACCACGACCTGGACTAGACCATTCAGGACTGTTCAAGACTTGAAACAACTTTTAGGCCCCTAAATTTTGTGTGTGTGTGTGTGCGGCACGTGGGCCTCTCACTGTTGTGGCCTCTCCCGTCGCGGAGCACAGGCTCCGGACGCGCAGGCTCAGCGGCCATGGCTCACGGGCCCAGCCGCTCCGCGGCATGTGGGATCTTCCCGGACCGGGGCACGAACCCGTGTCCCCTGCATCGGCAGGCGGACTCTCAACCACTGCGCCACCAGGGAAGCCCAGGCCCCTAAATTTTTATGGTCAGGAAGCAGACAGAGAAACCTGCTCAGTCCCCAAGAAACATATCACCTGCAACACCCATCTCAGACAGGACCAAGGAAGATGACAGAGAAAAAGGGTGTTCCAGAAGGAGAAGCCAGGGGATAGAGAGCAGTGAGCTGGGAATCCCTCCCAAGCAGCCACATGAGGTCCTAATTCTGCTAAGTGGAGTTCAGAACCACAGCAGTCCAGTGATGGCCGCACTGCTTCCATCTCTCCCCCTTCTGAACGGGAATATTTATTAAGGTTATCTTATTCCAAATCAACCCTCGTCCATCGCGTTGTGAGAGAGGGAAAGGTAACATGTCTTTGGTTCTCTGAGTTTCTGAACTAGGAGGTCCACGTCTGTAACTGATGTCGAGACCAGAACATGTCCCTCTGAACACAAAGAGCTGCTACCCGCCGCTGGAGGTCCTAGACTTTGAGCTTGCTACCTGGAATGGATAGGACTTTCATGTTGTCTCCCTTAGAGAGTGAGTAAGTGTATTTTGCCTGTGAGGGTCAAACATTTCACGATCAGGAGGGCAGACGATAGTAGGCATTGTTGCTATTTACCAAATATTTCCATCTCTCTACCTTCTGAGCACGTGGTGGGTTTGTGCCCTTCCTGGTCCACGTACGGCGGGCCAGAGTCACGTGACTAGCTCCAGCTGATGCGTTGTGACACGTGTCACATCTGGCCTGCAGCGCTGAGTTTCCCAAACTCTTTTCCTCTGCCATAATGCTCCACAGCACTTGCGAGAGTGGCCGCTTCATCAACCTAGGGCCGCCAAGAATGCCAGTGAAGAATGTGTAAATAATCCTTCAATAGAACCCACTGAGAGGTCTGGGATGTTTGTTACTACAGCTTAACCTAGCCTCTCCTGGCTGATACACCTGCTTGTTTCCCTGCTTGGAGATACATACAACAGAGGTCATTAATGTTCTATTTTCTATGGCCACAAGAAAAACATTGAACATAAATCATGAAATTCATTTCAAAAGCTTAATTTTGGTCAACTCTTTTGTTTTTATTGTTGGTTACTTCTCCCCCCACCATATCACGCTGCAGAGGGTATACTCAGAAAAGATAGAGAAAATATTTTCTGGCCTCTTCCACCACTGAAGTGAAGTACAAGTTCACGAAGAGATGGATCTGGAAACTTTGACACAGTTGAAGAAATTGTATCTCTTGTTGATTCTGCTCACTGCGAACTCCGTGAAGTAAAGAAGTTCTCTTAGGTCTGACGACAAATGAAAGGACTTTATGGTTATAAGAAAAATAAAGCCCAGGATACAGTTTGTGATGTAAGCTTAAGGCAAAGGAAGTTCAATTCTTTGCATCAAAACAGAAGTAAAATGGTTTTCCGTCTCCCCCCAGGGTCAGGAATTGCAGGAACCTAAAAAGGAAGAAATTGCAAATTCCCTGGCTGTCCAGTGGTTAGGACTCGGCCCTTTCACTGCCGAGGGCACAGATTCGATCCCTGGTGGGGGAACTAAGATTCCACAAGCTACTTGGGGATCTAAGATTCCACAAGTCACGTGGCATGGCCAAAAATTTTTAAAGAAAGAAAGAAAGGAACACAACATTGTAAAGCAATTGTACTCCAATAAAGATGTTTTTTAAAAAGGAAGAAATGAAGAAAGGAGAGAAAGGAGAGAAAGGAAGAAAGAAAGGAAGAAAGGAAGAAAGGAAGAAAGGAAGAAAGGAAGAAAGAAAGAAAGGAAGAAAGAAAGAAAGAAAGAAAGAAAGAAAGAAAGAAAGAAAGAAAGAAAGAAAGGGAGAGAGAAGGAGGGAGGAAAGGAGGGAAGAAAAAGAAAAGAAAAAAATAAAAAGGAAGAAATTAGAGAAGGTTGTCTGTCGAGTAGGACAGGTCCCCAAAACAAGTGGGCAGGCAAGGTCTCAAAGGCCTTGTGAGGTAGCCTGTCGGATGCAGGAAATGGAGCTGGCAAGTCTAATGTGCACTTTTAGGCTGTTTTCTCTTCTGAGCTTGGCTTCCCGTTCCAGTCTTGGAGAATGAAGGGGCTGCTTTGGAAGAAAAGATGGGGGACGTTAGGGAGGCGTCTACAGAAGGAGGAGACCCCACTAGCATCCCCCGCTCCCCTCTCCCCTTTGGATGCAAATAGACAGACAGGAGCAGTAGGGTGAGGCTGGGGCAGCCTTGTGCCTGGTCCTTTCCAAAGCGTTTATGCTTCCCTCCCCCCAAGCACACTGCAAACAGAGAGCCACTGTCCCTTGCCCAGTGAGTCTAAGCTGGATGTAGCGGGGCCTCCAAGGTGCTGCTTCCCTTCCTGAGGAGCTAAGAGTGTGATTTTCATGTTCTGGTTCTTCTGCTTTCCCGATGGAATGAAATAGCTGGGGCTAAATAATGCAACATTCCCAGTCCACCGATGGTAGCGTCTCTCTTTTTTTAACTACAGCCTCTACTTCGTTCTGAAGAACAAATTATGTTTTATGGCCTTTTATAAAATATTCATCCTTCATACCAGTGCTCTCGGTGGCTCAGGAAGCCTGGAAATGGCCTGGGGTGAGGAGGACCTCATTTCCCCCAAGACACAATTCCCAGAGGCAGGCGGGCTCCGACCACAGGGGCCACTATGCTGGCCGCCAGGTTGGGAGCAAGGATTCCAGCATCCTGCTCCACAGAGCTGGACTTTCAGGACACCTGGAAGTTGGGGGCCTCGGGGGCTGGAGGGGAGGAGGGTGAAAGGGAATCGTGCTGCTCTTCCTGGTGTCCCCACGCTTCGTGCCTGCCTTCTGAAGATGCTGGAGGTTCACCAATCATCACACGATTCCTTCTCCGCACCCTCTTTTCTGAAATGCATGTGTTGCTGCCCCCCAGGCCCGGGTCCAGGACAGCAGCAAGGGGGCCAGAGTCCAGAGGAAGGGAGGCAGCAGTGCCCGGAGGGTGTGGTCGGGGTGCAGGGGGGAAGAGGGAGAGGTGACAGCTGTTTTCTCTCCATGTATGTTTCCCATCCAAGTGACCAAGGGACACGGGTTCATAATAACATGAATAACGCCCTCAGTTGATCGTGGTGCCTTACAGTGTGCAAAGGAATGTCACATCCAGAGCCTTGAGCACTGAAGTTGGAGTTGGGGAGCCTGACTTCCAGGCCTGGGGTGTCCAGTGATCAGCCCACATGACTGCACTTCCCTGGGCCTTGGTGTCCTCTCTTGCACAGTGAGGGCTTATACGAGAGGACTCTGGGGTCTAAGGTAAATTATAATCCTGGTTCTGCAACGCTCAGACTCTGGATGTGTGCCCCTAACCCTAGGTTGGTACCATTTCAGAGGGTCTCCAGGCATCTGCCAATCTAGGTAGAAAGAACCCCATTTTCTCCAAAAGCAACAGCATGAGCAACTCCCGAGTAGAGCGATTTTCCAACGCTGGGCTCACACGGCTACCCCAGGTGTCACCCACCAGACCTTTCCCACGGCAGAGCGAGGAGTGGGTTCTAGGCACCCCTTCCCGCCGGCCCAAGACCTGATTCTTGGAGGTGATGCCCAGGAAGACGTGTGTCGCCAGCTGCAGGGACACGGCCACAGAGGCAGCAAGAGGATACACACACCCTCGTCACCCAGATGCCACTTGCCCCCATCTTCGCACATCCCTGCACCACTGCCTGTGGAGGCATGCTCATCTGAGGATAAGGTGAAGGACCTTACACTAACAGCCCAAATCTGGAGAGGTGAAAATTACAGGAGAGGACATTTCCAATGGATTTGTCATCACAAAGTCTCAAAGTACTCTGTGTCTCTCATTTATCCCAAAACCTATCCAACTGAAGAGCGCAAATTAGCTAACGCGCACATTTTCTATTAGCCAAGGCAACCGTATAGATAAGAACCTGCGCATCCTGGGCTCCTCAAGCTGTATTAGCTGCTAAATAGAATTCGCCCCTCAGTCCAGGGTGACCTGAGCAGAATCTATGAGTGGGGAGAGGACAAGACGGCAGCTCCTTGGGAGGGCTGTCTCTGTGCTGACTCATCTTGTTTTCATCACTTGCTGCCCCGGCCATGCATACTGGTGACCTGAGAGGTAGTCATTCATCCGCTTAACAAATAATCATTGATCAGCTTCTGTGTACCAGGTACTGTGTTAGGTACTGGGTATAGAGTGTTGAATGAAACATGCCTGACTGTGACCCTGACCCCCAGGACAGTCTATCTAATGGGGGGGGGGGCAAAGTATATACATACAGACATGAGTGTATAGACACATGTGCACACACACATGTATTTAGAGACAGACTCCTCAAGCAGCCCTAGCTGTTTCGGGATTCAGCCATTCAAACCATTCCAGCTGAGACCCCAGACATCACGGAGCAGATAACAGGACATCCCTGCTGCAACTTCTCTGAGTTCCCGAGCCCCAGAACTGTGAGCTGTAATGATACCAAAGTGATATTGGAAGACAGTAGGTGTCGGGTAACTTGTCTTGCAGCAAGAGATAACCGAACCCCTCGGAGAAGCCATGTGACCTGCAGAGAGTATCTCAGCTAAGAAGTTTTACAGTGGAGGTTCCAACCCAGCTGAGCTGTGAGGACAGACCACCTCCTGGGAAGTGAGTGGGATGGTAGAGCTCAGGGGAGCCCAGAACTTTCCTGAATGCAGAGTTAACCCTCTGCACTTGCTCTTCACACACACATATACACCCACACCCACATACACACATATACACACACACAAACACACATATACACACACCCATACACACATACACACACACACATATACATACACACTTATACACACACCCATACACACATACACTCACACACACACATATACACACATATACACACACCCATACACACACACACATACACTCTCTCTCTCTCTCTCTCTCACACACACACACACACACACACACACGCACCTGGGCATCGTATTTCACTATCTCGTCACCAGAAGGGAATCCTTACAGGAAAAGGACAGGCATGAAGTCTCTCATTTAGGGAGAAAGCATCAGCTTAGCTAATCCGAGTCAGCAGACTTTCGGAATCCGGGTCTGGCTGATGTAGGCCACACTCTAGCCACGCTCTGCGGCACAGAGAAACCAGACATAAGGTTCCAATTTGAATTCCATTTCCATGAAAAACACGTCCAGCCGAATCCTCCCAAAGCCAGGAAGGGGCCCTGCACTAGGGAAGAGCCCCGCATCCTTACAAAACAGGTCGAAAACAAAGAGATGGAGAATGGGGAATGGGGGGCAGGCGGGGGGCGGGCTTCACGCTGTCTCGATGTCGTCGGCTCAGGAGTTGTCAGGGGAAGGGGCAAAGTGACGTTTCGGAAACAGGAAAGGGAAGTCGCGACTTCTTTTTTTCTGGGGTGGGGGGGGCACTGCGTGGCACGTGGGATCTTAGTTCCCTGACCAGGGATCGAATCCACGGCTCCCGCAGTAGAAGCGCAGAGTCGTAATCACTGGACCACCAGGGAAGTCCCGGGAAGTTGCAATTTCTGATACCTTCCATGTGTCCTGATTCTAGTCTCACCTGGGGAAATGGCAAACCACGGGAGCATCCTGGGCTCCCTTAGAGCCCCGGGCAGATTGGGGCCGAGCATTTGGGACTTGTACCACGAATTGTAGAGAGAAATCAAGAGGACTGTGGAGTAATTTACAAGGTCAGAGAGAAGGCCTCTGACATTCTGACTGCAGCCCCCATACCTAACTGGGTGGCTGGTACATAACACACACTCAATGTTTGTTGAATAAGTGAAAAAAATAAATGATCTCCGTACAACTGCCCTGATGTCAAGTTCCTAACATATTAGGAAGTGGGCAGCCTGTTCCCCATCCAGATGCCTCTGATCTTCTGAGGAAGGGGAGACGCACCACAAGGGCGGGGCTCCTTTGCCCACTGGTAGAGCACAACCTCGAGGGAGGTGCTGTGGAAGGAGCACAGGCCAGGTGCCACTCCCCAGCTGTGTGACCCTGGGTGCATTTCCCAACCTCTCTGAGCCTCGGGGTTCTCATTTTTTAAAATGAAGCTAAAATGTCTCTCGGTCCCAAATGAACGTGAAGAAGTTTGGGATACTTTTCATCAAGTAGAATCTTAATAACTATAGTTCCTTTCACTTTACCTTGGGTTGGCACAACTCCAGGGATAAAATTTTGCCATAAAAATCTATAGCCCTAGGTTTCTTACTCTTCCTTCCACCTCCTTGCCCTTGCAATCTGGGTACCTGACAGCCCAGGCATGAAGATTCACTTTGGGTTGAGGCTGTACATTGGATTTATATCTCATCTCTCCCACTGCAGGCAAGTTACTTAACTAATACCGACTGCCAATTCCTCATCTACGAAAAGGGAGTCCTGACAGTACCTCTGTCTTCATGAATTGGCAGGTTGTACCCTGTATGGGGCAGCCTGCACTCCATACCCTGCACCGTGCACCCTGGCGCAGCTGCTCCACAAATAATGAGCAAGGGGCGTCTTTTTTTGATTTGTGCAAAAGTTCTCTATGGGCTAAAGCTGGCCCTGAGCGGTATAAAGATTAAATGAGATACAGCAAGAATGTCACTCACGCTTTTTCATAATAGGAGGAAGCTTTAAAAATATATCCCAAATCTGATCACTTTTTCTCACTGCTTGAGAGCTCTAGAAGTCTCTCTGTTGGTCTCCTGCCAGTGATGTGCTGGAGCTCATACTGACCCACAAGAGCCGACCGCTAGCAACCCAAGTGTCCATCAACAGAGGAATGGAGAAAGAAGATGCGGTACATATACACAATGGAGTACTACTCAGCCATTAGAAAGAATGAAAGAATGCCATTGGCAGGAACATGGGTGCACCTAGAGATGATCATACTAAGTGAAGTAAGTCAGAGAGAGAAAGACAAATATCATATGATATCACTTATATGTGGAATCTCAAAAACAGCACAAATGGGGCTTCCCTGGTGGCGCAGTGGTTGAGAGTCCGCCTGCCATTGCAGGGGACACGGGTTCGTGCCCCGGTCCGGGAGGATCCCACATGCCGCGGAGCGGCTGGGCCCGTGAGCCATGGCCGCTGAGCCTGTGCGTCCGGAGCCTGTGCTCCGCAACGGGAGAGGCCACAGCAGTGAGAGGCCCGCGTACCGCAAAAAAAAAAAACAAAAACAAAAAACAAAACAGCACAAATGAACTTATTTACAAAACAGAAACAGATTCACAGACATAGAAAACAATCTTAAGGTTACCAGAGCTTCTAGCACTTTCTCTCCCACTCTATGCCCTCTCCCCACTTCTTCCTCTCACTCCCTAGTCATCTTGCCTCTGCTTCTGGGGATCACCCACAGATGACTCCCCATGTTTGCCTAGACTCTTGCCTCTCACAAGGTGTTTCCAGTTTGCCTGACGAGCCCTAATGGAACCCCGTGTAGCAGCCAAGCTGTCAGCATCATATTTCTAACACGAGGACCTGCTCCTGAAATTCTTACTTGAGCCGCTGCAGGTCCCGCAGCTCGTCAATGGTGGCACCATGACTAGGACCCAGGTCTTTGGCCTCCAAATGGGGGCAAACCTCATGAAAAAGGCCTTCCGATTTGCGTTTGCACGAGGACAGCTTTATCATGCTGTCTGGGTTGCCTTCCCCAAATTTCCAGTCATCTCCTTGATCAAACTAAGCATTTTTCACAGCAGCAGTTAACTTTGACAAACGATTGCTAATGAGCCGGACACTGTAGGGGTTTTACATACATTATCCTTTTCATCCTCACCATTCTCTGAAGCTCAGAGAGGTTAACAAACTTCTCCAATTCACCAAATAGACAAACGATGGAGTTGGAATTCAAACCCAGGTTTTTAACAACACACATTGCAACCCTCTTCCTGAAGGAGATCCACCATAAGGAAAAGCAAACTAATCAAACAGAAGGGCAGTCAGAGCTCTTCTCCATCCAGTGTCTTCACTGATCAACTCTGAATGGTCCGCATCCCTCTCCTTCCTGGAACAGGGACCCTAGAGGCTGTAGGACCGGGATCCTGAGTCCTGGGTTCTCCGTACTCACCGCCAGGCTCCTTCTCTGACTCCTGGGCCAAGCTTTAACCTCCTCTCTGCCCACCCAGCCCAGACCAGCCCCCTCTTCATGTTCACATCCTCACTCCGAAGCAGAAGCAGCCTACAGCCCTCCCTCCTGCAAGCAGACCAAGAATAGCTCGTGGCTGGATAAAAGCTGCGAGTCCTGAGCCACAAGCATGATTCCTCTTTAACTTGTCCTTTCTTTCAAATGACCCCCGTTCATCGCTCTCTGCCGCCTACCCCTCAGCCCTCACGCACACGGCGCACCAGCTCTCTTCGGATGACTTTTTCTTGGGGATTATCAGAGAGGGACTCGCTTCCCAAGCCACTCTTAGAGACCCCTCCCAGCCAGCCCCCAGCCTTCAGATCGCAGAGTTCATTACCGAGCCCACTGCAGCTCTCAAAAACTGGACACTTAATGGAGATGGATCTGTCCCCCGGGCTGGCTCTGTAAACAGCATGTTCACTAAAGAGTTTCTTCTTGTTGTTTTTTCCAAGGTAGGGCTTGAACTGAGAGAAAGGGAGAAGAAATAATCTTCTTATTATGTCTTAAAAAAATAAATACTTGCTCTAATAAAATCACCAGTCCTGAAATATGCAGGCAGGGAGATGGAATGTCTTCCACTCCTAATTAAGTTCCCATAATGAGGAAGGGGCAGAGCAGGACAGCGGATTGGAAAGGCATCAGGGCCCTAACACTTGGAAGAAACACTGTCTCACTTCATTACAAGACGTTTCCATGAGCAGTCTCTCTCTTCTCTGTTCAAGTGATTTGCATACTCCCTTACACAAGCGTCTGAATTAATCTGGACCTTTCTCCTAGGCCAAAAGGCATTTAATTCTCCTTTTGATGACCTAGGTTGCCTTATTTATTCTTCTAAATTATCTTGTCCAACTTAACCCACCCCTCTCCTACTTATCGCTCCTGAGTCAGCTCCTATGAGCCCTCCGTGAGGGGAATCAGTGTGTTTAGTGAGTTTAAGGAGGGGGGGGAGGGGGGCAAGTAATCGGAAAAGAAGCAGCAAAGGAAGATGAGGAAGGCCAGGGACTCTGCTTCTATAGGATCAGACAGGAAGCAGCACCTCCTGGCAGAAAAGCTGCTCTGTCCTAAGTGTGCCGGGGCTAAGGCACTATTTTCTTTTGAAGTGTGTTTTGCCGCTGCTAATGGACTGGTTCTTACTGAATCTTGTTTCCTGATAGATTTAATGAAACCATGAAGGAGGAGTGCTGTCACAACCCACAATTCACCTTTCCTTCCTGGAGTGTTTGTTGTTTTCTGAGGCACTCTCTCCAAGGCTCAAAAGCCCACATTCAGCCCTCACATGTATGAGGCACTGCTCTAATTTAACTTTCGAAACTGTTTTATCCTTAGAGTCAGATAGTTGGGGAAAGACTGACCAGGTATGCAGTGAACCATCTCCTTTTCATCCTGGGCACGCAGCTGGACTACATTTCCCAGTTTCCCTTGCAACTAAGTGGATGCAGCACCACGTGACCACATTCTGCCCAGTGGAGTGTGGGCAGAAGGGATGTGGGTCCCTTCCCGGGCTGGCTCATAAAACTATGCAAACCTGAACGCTCTCTCTCCTTTCCCCATCTTTTGACCAGCTAAGGAGGATGCCGAGGACTGCAGGGTGGAGGGGGTTGAGGGAGCCGTAAGTTGGAGGGATTCTGAGTCCCTGAGTCACACAGTGGAGCAGAGCTAAGCAGAACACCTGCATTGCTGTTCTATGAATAAGACATAAACTTTTATAGTGTTAATCTAACTAAAATGTTGGATACAGCAGTTAGCCTACGCTGGCTAGTACATCCCCCATTCTGTAGACTGTGGATTTGAATTATGACTGAATTTCTGTGTCTTCCTCAAGTTCTAATGCTATTCAGTGGCACAGCTGGGATTCACAGGCAGATTTTCTGGCTAAAACCAGTGCTTTTGCTGCTGTCCCACAGCTGCTTCATCATCGCTCTGCCACTACTTTCAGAGAAGCAACAAATCTGCTGAGAGAGGCGATCATCTCGTGCAGATGCACTTACAGCTCATTGATGCTGTCCTAATTAGGATCGTAATGAAGATGACTCTGGGGGAAAAAGAAACGGAAAGCAGGGAAGTAATCAGAGCCACGTCCTGGGCATAATATGTGGAGAGATTCTGCAAAGTCACCTTTGAGGACCTCAAAGCAGCCTTAGCAACAGCAGGCACCAGGGTTAGCCCAGGGAGGTTGGCAACAAGGGTATTATACGGCTGCAGTGTGCTCATTTGAGAAAAAGGTAGACCATGTGTATTCCCTGGCAGGAAGGAAGCCCCAGGCACGCAAGGAAGAATCCCTGAAATGTCACCATGCATATGGCCGACACATCAGCACCATGGCTCCTCTGTTTGAAATCCTTCAGTGGCTTACTTGTGGCTACAACATAGAGTCCAGCACCTTAACTGCACCCACGGTCCACCACGATCTGCCCATTCTTACCTATCCAGCCTCAACTCCCTTCCTTAAGGACAGCACAGGCAGAGTGTGGGCAAGCACCTTATGCTCCAGCAATTAGACTATTCTTAACTCCCATGCCTTCCAGGTCTTTGCAAACGCGGTTCGTTCTGCATGGTCCCCCAGTCCCAGCCGCAGCCCCCTTAAAGCTCAGGCCAGGTGTCCTCTCTTTCTCCAGCCTGGGGTGATGCCCCTGCTCTGTACCCCACAGCCCCCCTTTGCACACCCACATTACAGGACTTGTCAGATTGCTGTGCAGTTGCTCACTCCTGTCTCCTACCAGGCTGTGCATTTGCACCCCTGATCTCCCAGCTCCCTGCAGAGCACATGGAACATAGTAAGAGCACAAATGCAAGGTGAGTGCAGGGGTGGATGGCTGAATAAAGAGGATCCTTAAATAAATTTACTTGGCCCCATAGTAGATAGAATAATAATGGCCCCTGCAAAGGTGTCCACATCTTAATCCCTGTAAACTGTCACTACGATATGTTACACGGCAAAATGGAGTTAAGTGTGCTGATCAACTGACTTCAAGAAAGATGATTCTGGAGTGTCCAGAGGGGCCCAATGTCATCACAACGTCCTTTAAAGATGGCAGAACAGTCAGTGGTGCAGTGACACAATGTGAGAAAGATTTGATCAGCCACCACTGACTTTGAAGGTGGAAGAAGCCACAAGCCCAGGAGTGCAGGCAGCCTCTAGAAGATGGAAAAGGCAAAAACAAAGCCAGAAAACAAAACAAACAGAAAAGAAGGGATGTACCCCTAGGACTTCCGGAGAGGAACACAGCCCTGCTCACACCTTGATTCTAGCCCAGGGAGACCCATTTCAGACTTCTGGCCTCCAGAACTGTGAGATAATACATTTATGTTGTTTTCAGCCACGTTTGTGCTAATTTGTTGCACAAACTAGAGAAAACAAACACAGACACTTTTAAACTGCATGCAAAGTTCCAAAAGAGAAAACAGCTATTCATCCATCCACGTTATTTGAGCATCTGCTATGCACAAAGAACTGTGCTAAGATCTAGAGGGGTGCAGAGCTGAATTGGAACAAATCTTACCCGTTCGGGGAATGTGGGTGTGGGGAGGAGTGGAGTGGGTCTTGACCTGCCACTGAAAGACACCTGAAAGCATGGAAAGAGGAAAGGAGCCAAAAGTGGGAAGGAAATATCCCAGACCTGGATCTGAGACCAGATCTCTCCTTGCCCAACAAAAGCAAATGTGCAGACGGGGTCACTGCAAGAGAAGGGGCTTTGAAGGCAGCCGTGTAATGGGAGCTCTGCAGCACGCTGTCTGGGAACACATATGTAACTCACATGTAGTTTCCTACTTATGGGAAATAGCTGTCCTTGGTGACAGCCCTGTGGAAGATAAGGGACTGAAAATCACGGAATGCCAAAGCCACAAATCACTCTTGTCCAGTTCCTTCAGTTAACAGATGAAATACCCGAGGCTCAAAGGGGGAAACACCACCTTCATCCCAAAGAGTTCCTAGACTCTGGCCGAACAGGTGTAATCCTCTCGTGGATGTTTCCTCAGCCCTGGGTTCAGATCTCTATGGCACTAATCATCACAGGTGTTATAGTGTGTATGTGGCTGCCACATCCCATTGTCCTGTCTACGTCTTGAAGGCAGGGTCTAAGTCATATGCATTATTTTATTCCCCTTATCAGTGACTAAACATAGTAATCGAAAAATAAATGTTTGTTGAATGACTTCATGTAAGATCCCAACAGGGAAAATCAGATAAGCAGAGACTTCCCAAATCAAGTGATCAGAGATAGAAAGACATTGGTAGCAACGTTCTTTGATAAATACGTATCACTTTTGAGTCTAAAGGAAAGTTGTATTTTAACAAAAGTGATTCAAATTCATGTTTTCTGTTTGTTTCAAAGTCTATATTTTTCGGGCTTCCCTGGTGACGCAGTGGTTGAGAGTCCGCCTGCCGATGCAGGGGACACGGGTTCGTGCCCCGGTCCGGGAAGATCCCACATGCTGCGGAGCGGCTGGGCCCGTGAGCCATGGCCGCTGAGCCTGCACGTCTGGAGCCTGTGCTCCGCAACGGGAAAAGCCACAGCAGTGAGAGGCTCGCGTACCGCAAAGAAAAAAAAAAAAAACAAAGCCTATATTTTTCTATCCTGCTGCCCTCTTGGAAATGCAAGCTGTAGTCCTCATCCAGTCACTTACTGGTTGTGTGACCTTGAACTGGTAAATTAATCTCTGAGAGCCTCAGTTTCTGCCTTTGTAAAGTGTGGATAATGATGCTTATCTGTTCAAGTTGTTTGGAGGATGACGAATGGCATTTGCACAGCCCCCAGTGCCCAACGCCTAGTAGATGCTCAATAAATGTCAGCTCTAAGGGGCATCCTCCAAGGTGAGGAATCCCTTTGTACTCAGCTGGGAGGCACTGACCCCATCATTACAAACCAGCCCCAGCCCTGTGGGCTCCCTCCCACCACACCTGGGAGAACAGAACTCTTTTCTCTAACACGCCTCCCTCTGCCTTCTTCCTTCTTCCTTCTCGGTGGGCTGGTCAGCTGAGGAAGTGCTCTGTTCCACCTAAAACGTGCCCAAAAGAGACTCACCCACACCATCGTTCCAGAGTCATCTTCTAAAGCCTGTACTAGAAACTTCTGTCTTTCAGCAGATAACTCCTCTATATCCAGAAATAATGAAAAATGCTGGATTTTTTGGGTAAAATACTAAATTCAAAAAATCAAGCTACGACTGTATATAAAATAAGGTCCTAATTTTATAAAGTGTATAAACATATTCAGACACATAGATTCAAAGAAAAAAGATGAGAAGGAAATAAGGAGAAATCTATAATTATTACTCCAAAGTGGTAAGCTGATGCAGGCTTTTGTATTTGTTTATTTGTTTGGCTTTGCCTTTATGTGTTTTGGAAATTTTTACAATGAAAAATAAAACTTGAGTATTATTTATTCATTTGTTTCTCTATGCATTCCTGAGGGAGAAGGCAGGATAAAGGACGTTTCTGTGGGTTGCTGTGTTCCTCGCAGGTCTACACTGTCTCTCCCCCAGGGTGGGCCCCCATCTCTCCTTTGCCCTTTCATGCCGTCCAGGCAAATTCATTTTTGGCATTTTTGCTCCCAGTTCCACGTCTCTGTTCATTTGCCATCACAGCCCTGGGACCATGTCAGGCTCTGGAGCAGAAAGAGTCCCCCTCTCCTCACTCGCCTCCTCCAATCCCACCTTCCTCGGGAGGCCTCCTGAGCCTGAGGCAGACCTGAGAGCCTCCCCCACCCCCCCGCCCACCCTGTTAGCCCCGCCCCAATCCACGTGGGCCTGCTTCCCTTTCTGCTCCAATTATATTGATTCAACCAAGTGTCAGAGAAGTAGAAGTTAGGACAGAAGGTGGGAAGGGTGGGGGAAATGGATGAAAACCATAAAATCCCAAAAAAGCATGATTAAGTTTGCATAACCCTAGTGAATCCAGGCCACACAACTGGCAGCTACAGTCTCAAAAAGACACAACCAAAAGGGATTCAAATGGTCCTTTTTCTCTGACCCCTAGCAGGAGACAGGAGAACGTGCATCCAAAACAGAGGAAACAGGTGCTTCCCCTTCCATGTGGACACGTGCTCTCCAAAGAAAAGCACTGCATTACAAGGTCCCTTCCAGACAGAGAAAAGAAACACCCAGTCTCAGGGTAAGCAGGGCCCTGTCCCAGAGCCATCCCGGCAGGGACCTTATTTACCTTGGCTTTGGCTTTTCTGTCCTCTAACTCACAGACTTACTCAATTAAGCTCTCTCTCTCTCTGGCTAGGTGTCTTTTTGTTATTATTCAATGTATTTAACTAAAATAAAACCAAAACAGTTCATCCATTTCTCCCACCCCCCCAACCCCCTGCCTCTGACAACCACCAATTTGTACCTATGAGCCTAGTTTTATATGTATTTATATATGTATATTATATAAATACATATAATATACATATATATATGGATTCTACATATGAGAGATCATACAGTATTTGCCTTTCTCTGTCTGACTTACTTCCCATAGCATAATGCCCTCGAAGTCCATCCATGTTGTCACAAATGGCAGGATTTTATTCTTTTTTATGACTGAATAATATTCCACCACATGTATGCGCACACACACACACACACATGCCTTATTAGATATATATATATAGATAGATATAGATAGATATAGATATATATAGATATATGGAATTTATCCATTTCTTCTAGGTTGTCCAATTTGTCAGCATATAATTTTTCATAGTAGCCTCTTACGAACCTTTGCATTTCTGTGGTATCAGTTATAAAATCTCCTTTTTCAGGGCTTCCCTGGTGGCTCAGTGGTTGAGAGTCCGCCTGCCGATGCAGGGGACACGGGTTCGTGCCCCGGTCCGGGAGGATCCCACATGCCGCGGAGCGGCTGGGCCCGTGAGCCATGGCCGCTGAGCCTGCGCGTCCGGAGCCTGTGCTC